>NC_066581.1:516910102-517210102 GCF_024323335.1 Lathyrus oleraceus
CTCTCATACAATCAAATAATCAAAAAGGTAAAAAAAAAATCAAAATAAGAAAAGTTAGGATAGTAAACTTGAGCCCTAGATTAATCGGATTCAATTGTCATGATTAAAACAAATAGACACACATTGCCAATCACACACTAGGCTATGTGTGTTTCTTTATTTTAATCCTGACCGTCGAATTGGATTAATCAAGGGCTCTTATTTACTATCCTTAACTTATTCTCTCATGCAATCAAATAATTAGAAAATAAATAATATAAAAATAAGAAAAAGTTTAGGACAGTAAACTTGAGACCTTAATTAATCGGATTCAATGGCCAATATTAAAACAAAAAGACACACATTGTCAATCACCCGCTAGGCAATTTGTTTCTTTGTTTTAATCTTGACCATTTAATTTGATTAATCAATGACTCTTGTTTCCTATTCTTAACTTATTCTCTCATCCAATCAAATAATTAGGAAAAAAAATTAAGAGAAAGTTAAGGAAAGTAAACTTGAACCCTTGATTAATCAGATTCAATGGCCATGATTAAAACAAAGAGATACACATTGTCAATCACCCGCTTGGCAATTTGTGTTTCTTTGTTTTAATCCTGACCATTGAATCTGATTAATCAAAGGCTCTTGTTTACTATCCTAAACTTATTCTCTCATCCACTAAAATAATCAAAAAAATAATAAAAATATCAAAACAATAAAAAGTTTAGGATAGCAAACATGAGCCCTTGATTAATCGTATTCCATGATCAGGATTAAAACAAAGAGACACATATTACCAACCACCCGGTAGCCAATTTGTGTTTCTTTGTTTTAATCCTGACCATTGAATTTGATTAATCAAAGGATCTTGTTTACCATCCTAAACTTATTCTCTCATCCAATCAAATAATCAAAAAATTAAAAGAAATATAAGAAACACTTTAGGATAGTAAACTTGAGCCCTTGATTAATCAAATTCAATGGCCAAGATAAAAACAAAGAGCCATACATTGTCAATCACCCGCTTGACAATATCTGTTTCTTTGTTTTAATCCTGACCATTGAATCTGATTAATCCAGGACTCTTGTTTACTATCCTCAAGTTATTGTCTCATCCAATCAAATAATCAGAAAATAAAAAAAATCAAAATAAGAAATAGGTTTAGGAAAGTAAACTTGAGCCCTTGACTAATCGGATTCAATAGAGAAGATTAAAACAAAGAGACATACATTTCCAATCACCCGCTAGGCAATGTGTGTTTCTTTGTTTTAATCATGACCATTGAATTTGATTAATCAAGGGTTTTTGTATACTATCCTCAACTTATTTCTCCCATCCAATTAAATAATCAGGAAATAAAAAAAATCAAAATAAGTGAAAGTTGAGGATAGTAAACTTGACCCCTTGATTAATCAGATTTAATGGCCATGATTAAAACAATGAGACATACATTATCAATCACCCACTTGACAATATGTGTTTCTTTGTTTTAATCCTGACCATTGAATCTGATTAATTAAGGGCTCTTGTTTACTATCCTCAACTTATTCTCTCATCCAATCAAATAATCAGAAAATAAAAAAAAAATCAAACTAAGAAAAAGTTTAGGATAGTAAACTTGAGCCCTTGATTAATCGGATTCAATAGAGAAGATTAAAACAAAGAGACATACATTGCCAATCACCCGCTAGGCAATGTGTGCTTCTTTGTTTTAATCATGACCATTGAATTTGATTAATCAAGGGTTTTTGTTTACTATCCTCAAGTTATTTCTCTCATCCAATTAAATAATCGGGAAATAAAAAAAATCAAAATAAGTGAAAGTTGAGGATAGTAAACTTGATCCCTTGATTAATCAGATTTAATGGCCAGGATTAAAACAAAGAGACACACATTGTCAATCACCCGGTTGACAATTTGTGTTTCTTTGTTTTAATCCTGGTCATTGAATTTTAATCAAAGGCTTTTGTTTACTATCCTAAACTTATTCTCTCATTCAATCAAATAGTCAGAAAATAAAAATAAAAAATCTAAATAAGAAAAAGTTTAGGATAATAAACTTGAGCTTTTGATTAATCGTATTCAATGACCCGGATAAAAACAAAGAGACAAACAAATTGTTTGTCAATTTGTGTTCTTTGTTTTATTCATGACCATTGAATTTGATTAATCAAAGGCTCTCGTTCACTACCCTAAACTTATTCTCTCATCAAATCAATAATTAGAAAATAAATAAAGTAAATAAAGTTTAGGATGGTAAACATGAGCCCTTGAGTAATCGGATTTAATGGCCAAGATCAAAACGAAGAGTCACACATTGTTTATCATGCGCTTGACAATGTGTGTTTCTTTGTTTTAATCCTGACCATTGAATATGATTAATCAATGGCTCTTGTTTACTATCCTCAACTTATTCTCTCATCAGATCAAAAAATCAGAAATAAAAAAAAATCAAAATAAGAAAACGTTTATGATAATAAACTTGAGCGCTTGATTAATCGAATTCAATGTCCAAGATTAAAAGAAAGAGACACACGCTGTCAATTACCCGCTTGACAATGTGTGTTTCTTTATTTAAATCCTGACCATTGAAGTTGGTTAATCAAGGGCTCTTGTTTACTATCCTCGACTTATTCTCGCATCCTCTCAAATAATCAAACAATATAAAATAAATAAATAAATTAAAAAGTTAAGGATAGTAAACTTAAGCCCTTGATTAATCGAATTCGATGGCCAAGATTAAAGCAAAGAGACAAACATTGCCAATCATCCACTTGACAATGTGTTTTTTCTTGTTTTAATCCTGACCATTGAATCTAATTAATCAATGGCTCTTGTTTATTATCCTCAACTTATTCTCTCATCCAATCAAATAATCAGAAAACAAAAAATAAGAAATATTTGAGGATAGTAAACTTGAACCCTAAATTAACCAGATTCAATTGTCCGGATTAAGACAAAGAGACACACATTACCAATCACCCGCTTGACAATGTGTGTTTCTTAGTTTTAAATTCTGTCCATTGAATCTGATTAATCAATGGCTCTTATTTACTAACCTTAACTTATTCTCTCATACAATCAAATAATCAAAAGGTAAAAAAAAAATCAAAATAAGAAAGTTAGGATAGTAAACTTGAGCCCTAGATTAATCGGATTCAATTGTCATGATTAAAACAATAGACACACATTGCCAATCACACACTAGGCTATGTGTGTTTCTTTATTTTAATCCTGACCGTCGAATTGGATTAATCAAGGGCTCTTATTTACTATCCTTAACTTATTCTCTCATGCAATCAAATAATTAGAAAATAAATAATATAAAAATAAGAAAAAGTTTAGGACAGTAAACTTGAGACCTTAATTAATCGGATTCAATGGCCAATATTAAAACAAAAAGACACACATTGTCAATCACCCGCTAGGCAATTTGTTTCTTTGTTTTAATCTTGACCATTTAATTTGATTAATCAATGACTCTTGTTTCCTATTCTTAACTTATTCTCTCATCCAATCAAATAATTAGGAAAAAAATTAAGAGAAAGTTAAGGAAAGTAAACTTGAACCCTTGATTAATCAGATTCAATGGCCATGATTAAAACAAAGAGATACACATTGTCAATCACCCGCTTGGCAAATTTGTGTTTCTTTGTTTTAATCCTGACCATTGAATCTGATTAATCAAAGGCTCTTGTTTACTATCCTAAACTTATTCTCTCATCCACTAAAATAATCAAAAAAATAAAAATATCAAAACAATAAAAAGTTTAGGATAGCAAACATGAGCCCTTGATTAATCGTATTCCATGATCAGGATTAAAACAAAGAGACACATATTACCAACCACCCGGTAGCCAATTTGTGTTTCTTTGTTTTAATCCTGACCATTGAATTTGATTAATCAAAGGATCTTGTTTACCATCCTAAACTTATTCTCTCATCCAATCAAATAATCAAAAAATTAAAGGAAATATAAGAAACACTTTAGGATAGTAAACTTGAGCCCTTGATTAATCAAATTCAATGGCCAAGATAAAAACAAAGAGCCATACATTGTCAATCACCCGCTTGACAATATCTGTTTCTTTGTTTTAATCCTGACCATTGAATCTGATTAATCCAGGACTCTTGTTTACTATCCTCAAGTTATTGTCTCATCCAATCAAATAATCAGAAAATAAAAAAAATCAAAATAAGAAATAGGTTTAGGAAAGTAAACTTGAGCCCTTGACTAATCGGATTCAATAGAGAAGATTAAAACAAAGAGACATACATTTCCAATCACCCGCTAGGCAATGTGTGTTTCTTTGTTTTAATCATGACCATTGAATTTGATTAATCAAGGGTTTTTGTATACTATCCTCAACTTATTTCTCCCATCCAATTAAATAATCAGGAAATAAAAAAAATCAAAATGAGTGAAAGTTGAGGATAGTAAACTTGACCCCTTGATTAATCAGATTTATTGGCCATGATTAAAACAATGAGACACACATTGTCAATAACCCGGTTGGCAATTTGTTTTTCTTTGTTTTAATCCTGGTCATTGAATTTTAATCAAATGCTCTTGTTTACTATCCTAAACTTATTCTCTCATCCAATCAAATAATCAGAAAATAAAAGAAAATCTAAATAAGAAAAAATTTAGGATAATAAACTTGAGCCTTTGATTAATTGTATTCAATGACCCGGATAAAAACAAAGAGACACAAAATGTTTGTCAATTTGTGTTTCTTTGTTTTATTCCTGTCCATTGAATTTGATTAATCAAAGGCTATTGTTTACTACCCTAAACTTATTCTCGCATCAAATCAAATAATCAAAAAAAAAAAGTTTAGGATGGTAAACTTGAGCCCTTTAGTAATCGGATTTAATGGCCAAGACTAAACCAAAGAGTCACACATTGTTTATCATGCGCTTGACAATGTGTGTTTCTCTGTTTTAATCCTGACCATTAAATTTGATTAATCAATGGCTCTTGTTTACTATCCTCAACTTATTCTCTCATCAGATCAAAAAATCAGAAAATTAAAAAAATTAAAATAAGAAAAAGTTTATGATAATAAACTTGATCGCTTGATTAATCGAATTCAATGTCCAAGATTAAAAGAAAGAGACACACACTGTCAATTACCCGCTTGACAATGTGTGTTTCTTTGTTTTAATCCTGACCATTGAAGTTGGTTAATCAATGACTTTTGTTTACTATCCTCGACTTATTCTCACATCCTCTAAAATAATCAAACAATATAAAATAAATAATTAAATTAAAAAGTTAAGGATAGTAAACTTGAGCCCTTGATTAATCGGATTCGATGGCCAAGATTAAAGCAAAGAGACAAACATTGCCAATCATCCGCTTAGCAATGTGTATTTCTTTGTTTTAATCCTGACCATTGAATCTAATTAATCAATGACTCTTGTTTATTATCCTTAACTTATTCTCTCATCTGATCAAATAATCAGAAGAAAAAAAATAAGTAATATTTGAGGATAGTAAACTTGAGCCCTTGATTAATCGGATTCAATTGTCAGGATTAAGACAAAGAGACACACTTTACCAATCACCCGATTGACAATGTGTGTTTCTTAGTTTTAAATTTTGACCATTGAATCTGATTAATCAATGGCTCTTGTTTACTAACCTTAACTTATTCTCTCATACAATCAAATAATCAAAAAGGTAAAAAAAATCAAAAAAAGAAAAGTTGGGATAGTAAACTTGAGCCCTAGATTAATCGGATTCAATGGTCAGGATTAAAACAAATAGACACACATTGCCAATCACATGCTAGGCAATGTGTGTTTCTTTATTTTAATCCTGACCAATGAATTTGATTAATAAAGGGCACTTATTTACTATCCTCAACTTATTCTCTCATGCAATCAAATAATTATAAAATAAGTAAAATAAAAATAAGAAAAAGTTTAGGATAGTAAACTTGAGCCCTTAATTAATCGGATTCAATGGCCAAGATTAAAACAAAGAGACACACATTGTCAATCACCCGCTAGGCAATGTGTTTCTTTGTTTTAATCTTGACCATTTAATTTGATTAATAAATGACTCTTGTTTCCTATTCTTAACTTATTCTCTCATCCAATCAAATAATTAGGAAAAAAATAAGAGAAAGTTGAGGAAAGTAAACTTGAACCCTTGATTAATCGGATTCAATGGCCATGATTAAAACAAAGAGATACACATTGCCAATCACCCACTTGGCAATTTGTGTTTCTTTGTTTTAATCCTGACCATTGAATTTGATTAATCAAAGGATCTTGTTTACCATCCTAAACTTATTCTCTCATCCAATGAAATAATCAAAAAATTAAAAGAAATATAAGAAACACTTTAGGATAGTAAACTTGAGCCCTTGATTAATCAAATTCAATGGCCAAGATAAAAACAAAGAGCCATACATTGTCAATCACCCGCTTGACAATATGTGTTTCTTTGTTTTAATCCTGACCATTGAATCTGATTAATCCAGGACTCTTGTTTACTATCCTCAAGTTATTGTCTCATCCAATCAAATAATCAGAAAATAAAAAAAATCAAAATAAGAAATAGGTTTAGGAAAGTAAACTTGAGCCCTTGACTAATCGGATTCAATAGAGAAGATTAAAACAAAGAGACATACATTTCCAATCACCCGCTAGGCAATGTGTGTTTCTTTGTTTTAATCATGACCATTGAATTTGATTAATCAAGGGTTTTTGTATACTATCCTCAACTTATTTCTCTCATCCAATTAAATAATCAGGAAATAAAAAAAATCAAAATAAGTGAAAGTTGAGGATTGTAAACTTGACCCCTTGATTAATCAGATTTAATGGCCATGATTAAAACAATGAGACACACATTGTCAATAACCCGGTTGGCAATTTGTTTTTCTTTGTTTTAATCCTGGTCATTGAATTTTAATCAAATGCTCTTGTTTACTATCCTAAACTTATTCTCTCATCCAATCAAATAATCAGAAAATAAAAGAAAATCTAAATAAGAAAAAATTTAGGATAATAAACTTGAGCCTTTGATTAATTGTATTCAATGACCCGGATAAAAACAAAGAGACACAAAATGTTTGTCAATTTGTGTTTCTTTGTTTTATTCCTGTCCATTGAATTTGATTAATCAAAGGCTATTGTTTACTACCCTAAACTTATTCTCGCATCAAATCAAATAATCAAAAGAAAAAAAAGTTTAGGATGGTAAACTTGAGCCCTTTAGTAATCGGATTTAATGGCCAAGACTAAACCAAAGAGTCACACATTGTTTATCATGCGCTTGACAATGTGTGTTTCTCTGTTTTAATCCTGACCATTAAATTTGATTAATCAATGGCTCTTGTTTACTATCCTCAACTTATTCTCTCATCAGATCAAAAAATCAGAAAATTAAAAAAATTAAAATAAGAAAAAGTTTATGATAATAAACTTGATCGCTTGATTAATCGAATTCAATGTCCAAGATTAAAAGAAAGAGACACACACTGTCAATTACCCGCTTGACAATGTGTGTTTCTTTGTTTTAATCCTGACCATTGAAGTTGGTTAATCAATGACTTTTGTTTACTATCCTCGACTTATTCTCACATCCTCTAAAATAATCAAACAATATAAAATAAATAATTAAATTAAAAAGTTAAGGATAGTAAACTTGAGCCCTTGATTAATCGGATTCGATGGCCAAGATTAAAGCAAAGAGACAAACATTGCCAATCATCCGCTTAGCAATGTGTATTTCTTTGTTTTAATCCTGACCATTGAATCTAATTAATCAATGACTCTTGTTTATTATCCTTAACTTATTCTCTCATTTGATCAAATAATCAGAAGAAAAAAAATAAGTAATATTTGAGGATAGTAAACTTGAGCCCTTGATTAATCGGATTCAATTGTCAGGATTAAGACAAAGAGACACACTTTACCAATCACCCGATTGACAATGTGTGTTTCTTAGTTTTAAATTTTGACCATTGAATCTGATTAATCAATGGCTCTTGTTTACTAACCTTAACTTATTCTCTCATACAATCAAATAATCAAAAAGGTAAAAAAAATCAAAAAAAGAAAAGTTGGGATAGTAAACTTGAGCCCTAGATTAATCGGATTCAATGGTCAGGATTAAAACAAATAGACACACATTGCCAATCACATGCTAGGCAATGTGTGTTTCTTTATTTTAATCCTGACCAATGAATTTGATTAATAAAGGGCTCTTATTTACTATCCTCAACTTATTCTCTCATGCAATCAAATAATTATAAAATAAGTAAAATAAAAATAAGAAAAAGTTTAGGATAGTAAACTTGAGCCCTTAATTAATCGGATTCAATGGCCAAGATTAAAACAAAGAGACACACATTGTCAATCACCCGCTAGGCAATGTGTTTCTTTGTTTTAATCTTGACCATTTAATTTGATTAATAAATGACTCTTGTTTCCTATTCTTAACTTATTCTCTCATCCAATCAAATAATTAGGAAAAAAATAAGAGAAAGTTGAGGAAAGTAAACTTGAACCCTTGATTAATCGGATTCAATGGCCATGATTAAAACAAAGAGATACACATTGCCAATCACCCACTTGGCAATTTGTGTTTCTTTGTTTTAATCCTGACCATTGAATCTGATTAATCAAAGGCTCTTGTTTACTATCCTAAACTTATTCTCTCATCCAATAAAATAATCAAAAAACTAAAAATATCAAAACAATAAAAAGTTTAGGATAGTAAACATGAGCCCTTGATTAATCGTATTGAATGATCAGGATTAAAACAAAGAGACACATATTACCAACAACCTGGTAGCCAATTCGTGTTTCTTTGTTTTAATCCTGACCATTGAATTTGATTAATCAAAGGATCTTGTTTACCATCCTAAACTTATTCTCTCATCCAATCAAATAATCAAAAAATTAAAAGAAATATAAGAAACACTTTAGGATAGTAAACTTGAGCCCTTGATTAATCGGATCCAATGGCCAAGATAAAAACAAAGAGACATACATTGTCAATCACCCGCTTGACAATATGTGTTTCTTTGTTTTAATCCTGACCACTGAATCTGATTAATCAAGGGCTCTTGTTTACTATCCTTAACTTATGGTCTCATCCAATCAAATAATCATAAAATAAAACAAATCAAAATAAGGAAAAGGTTTAGGATAGTAAACTTGATCCCTTGACTAATCAGATTCAATAGAGAAGATTAAAATAAAGAGACATACTGTAAGGACAAAAATTGTTCTACAACAGATTCCAGGATTTTGATGATAACAAAGGATGAAACCAAAAATGGCACTCTAACGAAAAGTTTCTAAGTGTGCAGGATTCTAAAAAAGAAGAAAGGAATCTAGTTACGTCATCAGATACAGAACGAAATCAGATACAAATTATCAGAAGATCAGAAGCATCTGAAGTAGAAACGCGCTATAGAAGTTCTGACTCTGAGCATACAGCAGATCAGAATATCAGAAGCATCTGAAGAAGAAGTGCACTCTAGAAGATCTGACTCTGAACAACGATATATCAAAAATTCCAGAAGCTCTCAACGTCATCTGAAGTCACCATCAGAACTCTAAGCAATCAAAATCATCAGAAGCTCTGAAGCCACATAGCAAGATCTCAGATTAACAGAGTTACGTAGACTCTGATAATGGATTTCCTAATTCAGAAAGAGTAACGTCAACTTCGAAATTAAATGGAAAGGAACTATTATTGGAAAGAAGTTATTCAGGGAGACAAAGTTGTTTTGGCAAGAAACAACAGAAGTTATGGCATTAATTTCTAATCAAGACAAATATCTGCCATTAATAATTCAATGGTCCTTTCACCTCTATATAAAGGACAACAAACAGCATTGAGAGACACACCAACGCACATAAACTTTTTCCTCTCTCTCTCTCTCTCTCAATCTTTCACGAAGCTTTTGCTTAGAACGTGAAACATTCTTTTGTTCTTACTATTGTAATATTTGCTTTATCCTAGAAGCACTCTAGATTACAAAGTTTTTTTTATCTATTGCTTTATTTCCTCAAGTGACTCTGCGCAGTCTGTATACTGGAGAGGACTAAGAGATCCTTCTCTTAGACGTTGGTTGTAAACAATCTTTCAAGATTAGTGGATTAAGTCCTTTTTGAAGGCGAAATCACCTTGGCCGGGTGGACTGGAGTAGCTTTGTGTTATAAGCGAACCAGTATAAAATCCTTGTGTGGTCTTATTCTGAAAAAGCGCTTATTTTCCAAAACAATTCAACCCCCCCTTTCTTGTTTTTCTCACCTTCAATTGGTATCAGAGCTTCGGCTCTGTTATTGATTTTCTAATCAAACACTTAACAGTGTAGAGAGATCCAGAACGAGAAAAACCATGGCCCACACAAATGAAAGAGACAGTTACAATGCTAAGCCTCCTGTCTTTGATGGAGAAAAATTCGACTACTGGAAAGATAGGATTGAGAGCTTCTTTCTAGGCTATGATGCTGATCTCTGGGACATTGTCACAGATGGATACAAACCTCCTGTCACAGAGGATGGAGTTGAAGTTCCCAGAAGTAAGATGTCAGATGATCAGAAGCGAGTTTTCAAAAATCATCACAAGACCAGAACCATACTTCTCAATGCTATATCTTACAACGAGTATGAAAAGATCACCAACAGAGAAACATCCAAAGACATACTTGACTCTCTGAGGATGACTCATGAATGAAACTCTCAGGTCAAAGAGACAAAGGCTCTGGCGCTTATCCAGAAATATGAAGCCTTCAAAATGGAAGATGACGAAGCCATAGAGGTAATGTTCTCTAGATTCCAAACTCTTATTGCAGGTCTCAAAGTTCTAGACAAAGGGTACACAACTGCAGACCACGTCAAAAAGATAGTCAGAAGCTTGCCAAAGAAGTGGAGACCCATGGTCACTGCTCTGAAGCTGTCTAAGGATCTGAACAATATCAGTCTTGAAGAGCTTGTCAGTTCCCTCAGAAGCCATGAGATAGAACTAGAGGAAGATGAGCCTCAGAAGAAGAACAAGTCTGTAGCATTAAAGTCCAGATCTGAAAGACGCAAATCTGACAGAACCAAAGCATTCCAGACCGAGACAGAAGATGCAGATGACTCTGAACAAGAAGATTCTGATGAGGAAGAAGAATTGTCCCTCCTGACCAGAAGAGTTAAACAACTCTGGAAAAAGAGGAACAATAACTTCAGAAGACCAAGACCCAAAGGGGATCGATCAGAATCAACCTCAAAAGGTAAAACTAACAAAGATATTACTTGTTATGAATGTAAAGAAACAGGTCACTACAGGAATGAATGCCCCAAGCTAAAGAAAGACAGTTCCAGAAAAGAAAGTTTCAAGAAAAATACCTTCAGGACAAAGAAAGGATTAATGGCTACCTGGGATGATAGCGAATCTGACTCATCAGAATCTGACTCTGATGAACAGGCCAATGTGGCATTCATGGCTACCAAATCCAGGAACAGTTCAGATGAAGAATCTGAAGAGGTATTTTCTGAACTCTCTCGATCTGATCTAGAATCATGCTTGTCAGAAACTCTTAGCTCATATCAGAAATTAAAACGAAAGTTTAAAGATATAAAAGGCTGTCTTGAAGAAACATTTGAAGAATGTGGCAAACTTGAGATGACAATTCTAAAACGAGAAGATGAAATCAGATCTTTAACATTACAAAGAGATGCAGCAAATAAAAATCGTTTAGAACTAGAAGAAGCGTTATCTCAAGCTCCACAGACTTCAAATACGATAATTTATAAATACGAAGAAGCCTTTCAAGAATTTCTGAAAAATGGGATAGGAAGGAGTGTTATGGCATCCATGATTTATGGAGTCAGTCAGAACAATAAAAAGGGAATTGGGTATGATCCTACGGAAGATAAAACTTCTACTAGTGACCAACTTAAATCTCCATTTTCATATCACTACACACACACACACAAGAACAAAAATTTGAAAGTGCTAGAAAACCCAAAGTTATAAGAAACTCTGGGAAAACTAATCAGAAAGGACCCAAGAGACTCTGGGTACCAAAAGATAAGATTGTTTATGTTGCAGATATCCTATGCAGCAAAATTCAAACACCAGTCATGGTACCTGGACTCTGGATGCTCGCGACACATGACGGGAAGAAAGTCTATGTTCCAAAGCCTGGAACTTAAAGACGCTGGATTCGTAGGCTTCGGAGGAGATCAGAAAGGAAGGATCAGAGGCTCCGGAACTATTGGTAATGGTACTCTTCCCTCTATATCTGATGTCCTTTACGTGGAAGGATTAATGCATAATTTGTTATCCATAAGTCAATTAAGTGATAACGGTTATGACGTGATCTTTAATCAAAAAACATGTAAAGCCATAAATCAAAACAATGGTTATGTCCTATTCACAGGCAAGAGGAAAAACAATATTTATAAAATTAATCTTTCTGATTTAAAAGAACAAAATGTGAAATGTCTGATGTCTGTTCACGAAGAGCAATGGGTATGGCATAGACGCTTGGGCCACATTAGCATGAGGAAACTATCTCAGCTAAATAAACTCGAGTTAGTCAGAGGCCTACCTAAACTGAAGTTCTCTTCAAATGCTCTATGTGAAGCATGTCAGAAAGGAAAATTTTCAAAAACATCTTTCAAAAAGAAAACTATTGTTACTACCTCTAAGCCTCTGGAACTTCTTCACATTGACTTATTTGGTCCTGTGAAAACAGCATCAGTCAATGGAAAGAAGTATGGACTAGTCATTGTTGATGATTTCAGTCGCTGGACATGGGTGAAATTCCTTAAACACAAGAGTGAGTCTCACTCTGTATTCACTAGTTTCTGCTCCAAAGTGCAAAAAGAATTTGACTCTAAAATTGTCAGAGTCAGAAGTGATCATGGTGGGGAATTCGAAAATAAATCCTTTGAGGAGTTATTTGACTCTAATGGAATATCCCATGATTTCTCCTGCCCTAGAACTCCACAACAAAATGGAGTTGTAGAGAGGAAGAATAGGACACTCCAAGAGATGGCCAGAACTATGATCAACGAAACTAATGTGGCTAAGCACTTTTGGGCCGAAGCTGTAAATACAACGTGTTACATTCAGAATAGAATCTCCATAAGACCTATTCTGGAAAAGACTCCCTATGAACTGTGTAAAGGAAGAAAACCAAACATTTCATATTTTCATCCATTTGGATGTTCTTGCTTTATTTTAAACACTAAAGAACATCTGAACAAGTTTGATTCCAAAGCACAGAAAGGTATTATGTTAGGATACTCAGAACGCTTTAAAGGCTACAGAGTATACAATACAGAAACCAAAATTGTGGAAGAATCAATTCATGTCAGATTTGACGATAAGCTTGACCCTGAAAAGTCAAAGCTAGTTGAAAATTTTGCAGATTTAGAAATCACTCTTGCAGGATCTGATAAAGCTCCAGAAGCAACTGCCACTCAGAACTCTGAGGAAATTAATTCCCCAGTAATCCCAAAGAAAGCTAAAAGTCGTATCAACGTATCTGAAGAATTGATTCTGGGCAACAAAGACGAACCTGTCAGAACCAGATCTACCTTCAGGACCTCTAAAGCGACGCCTCTGGGACTAGTGTCTCTGATCGAGCCTACGTCCTGTGATGAAGCACTTCAAGATAACGACTGGGTTTCAGCCATGCAAGAAGAGTTAGATCAATTCACAAAGAATGATGTCTGGGATCTTGTTCCCAAGCCCAGAAGCACTCACGTTATTGGAACCAGATGGGTATTCAGAAACAAGCTGAATGAGAAAGGAGAAGTCGTCAGAAACAAAGCTCGACTGGTAGCTCAAGGTTACAGTCAACAAGTAGGTATTGACTACAATGAAACCTTTGCTCCAGTCGCAAGGTTAGAATCTATTCGTCTTCTTGTATCCTTTGCTATTAACCATTCTATTAGATTATATCAAATGGATGTCAAGAGCGCATTCCTTAATGGTTATATATCAGAAGAAGTGTATGTCAACCAACCTCCAGGTTTTGAAAATCCAAATTTTCCAGAACATGTCTTTAAACTTAAAAAATCTTTATATGGACTTAAACAAGCTCCAAGAGCTTGGTATGAACGTTTAAGTAATTTTCTTCTGGAACACAATTTTATCAGAGGGAAAGTTGACTCCACACTCTTCTGTAAGAACCTTAACAATGATCTCATGATATGTCAGATATATGTTGATGATATTATTTTTGGTTCTGCTAACGCCTCTGTTTGTCAAGAATTTTCTGAGTTAATGCAGGCAGAATTTGAAATGAGCTTAATGCAAGAACTAAAGTTCTTTCTAGGAATTCAAATTAACCAAACTTCAGAAGTCACGTACGTTCATCAAAGCAAATACATAAAAGATGTTCTGAAGAAATTTGACATGGCTGAATGCAACTCTGCAAAAACTCCCATGCATCCAACATGCATTCTTGAAAAGGAAGAAGTCAGTAAAAAGGTTTGTCAGAAGCTCTATCGTGGTATGATAGGCTCCCTTCTCTATCTGACTGCTACTCGACCTGATATTCTCTTTAGTGTCTGTCTCTGTGCCAGATTCCAATCAGATCCTAGAGAAACTCACTTAACAGCAGTTAAGAGAATTTTCAAATATCTGAAAGGAACTCCTAACCTGGGCCTGATGTATGAGAAAACATCAGAGTATAGACTTTCGGGTTACTGTGATGCAGATTATGCAGGAGATAGATTGGAACGAAAAAGCACATCTGGAAATTGTCAGCTCCTAGGAAATAATCTGATATCCTGGGCCAGCAAAAGACAGTCAACTATCGCTCTATCAACTGCAGAAGCAGAATACATCTCAGCATCACTGTGCACAACTCAGATGCTCTGGATGAAGAATCAGTTAGAAGATCTGCAAATCTTCGAGAGTAACATTCCTATCTTCTGTGATAATACTGCTGCCATTTGTTTAAGTAAGAATCCCATTTTACACTCCAGAGCTAAGCACATTGAAATAAAACATCATTTTATCAGAGACTATGTTCAGAAAGGGATAGTAACATTGAAGTTCATTGATACAGATCATCAATGGGCAGATATATCTACTAAGCCTTTAGCTGAAGATAGATTTCTTTTTATCTTAGAGAATCTGAACATTCAAAATTGCCCTGAATAAATTGTGCCTCTGAAGATGTCAAATGAGACTCTGACATAAACAAATGAGCTTCTGCCTCTGACTCTGATACTTCTACCAAGTTAAGAAGATATCTGAGTTAGAAATCTCCAGGAACCATTCGTTTGGTATTCCTGAAGATCAGATAAAGCAAACACGTGGAGTGAATTGCGTCTAACCTTGGAACTTCTAGTCAGCTGTCCAGAAGAAATTCAAAGGACAGACGTTTGAGATCTCCTCGAGCAGTGTGCATACTGTTGGGATTAGACATTCATTAATGAGCCATAATCATTTCTCCCTCTAAGCGTGCTAACTTGGTTTTTGTGCTAAACTCTTTTTCTGTGTCGTTTTGCATGTGTTTCGTTTAAGTATATAAACACTTCTCTCACATTGTACACACACTTCACTCTCACTCACTTTCTCAAACCAGCTCTCTCAGGCATTTCTGCAAGCAGTTCATCTTCATCTCGTTCTTCATCAACAATGGATTCTCAACAACAATCCGTGTTCAACTATTCTCAACAAATGGACTCCAGCAACGCAGCTCAAAGCACAAGCATTCCTACTCCAACAGTTACAGGCGTAACTATAACACCAGTGTACAAGGAGCCTCATATTCTTGACCGTGAGCCTCATATCAATCTTGCAACTCCTTTCGAGAAACTGGATGATTTGTGTGAATCACTTGTGGATTTCAACAACATGAAGAGGAATGGGGTAGACCTAACTGAAGAACTTCATCAACAAGGTTGGGAAAACTATTTTCAACGCCTTTATGGTCCTGTTTACCCAAACCTCATCAAGGAATTCTGGAGGTTTGCTGACGCTGACGACCATTTCATCGTCTCCTACGTTTTGGGGGTAAAAATCGTGATTACTGAAAAATCAATAGCCTCATTGCTGAACATGGAGAAAGCTGGAGGAAGAAGGATTTACAACATCAATCCTAGGTCAAAATACATTGCTCATGAAATCAACCCCACTATCTTCAAATTCAACACAGAAGGCAACCCATCAAAGAACAAGGAACTTCATCAGAACCTCAGGGTATGGCTCAAAATCATTCTGGGAACCATTCATCACCGACCAGCATCCAACTCCTCAGATTACATCAATACAAATCAGAAGTGTATTCTGTACTGTATTCACAAGGGTTTGAAGCTCTGCCTCCCAGCACTCCTCTTCAAATACCTCAGAGACTCCGTACGGGAGACCAGGAACAACATGAAACCCAGAACCTACATCCCTCAGGGAAGACTTCTATCAGATGTACTGATAGAAAATGGGCTCGTAGATCATCTAGAAAAACATAATCTCATGGAAGATATGGCAATAGAAACTGGAAGGCCTCTGAATTCCAGAAATCTAAAGAGCATGGGGATTCTGAAGAAGATTCAAGTTAAACCTACTCTGGACACCTCTTGGGAAGCTTTAAAAGATCAGAGGGATATGCCAAATGGTCTCGCAAGGTTCTACAAGAATGAACCCGTAGAAGCAATTCTCCACTATCTCCAACGCCTAAAGGATGAAGGAGTGGACATCTCTGACTTTCAGTTAAGCGAACTGCCTGATTCAGCTTCAGATTTCGTAAGGTTCAAAAGGGGTCCATCTGAGAAGGCTTCAAGAGCGAAGAAAGCAAAGCTAGGAGAATCTTCTGAATCAAGACCTCCAGCGCCTCTGCAAGAATCTTCTGGTAAGTCTGCCTCTACTGTTCCCTCTGTACAGCCATTGGCTTCTTCTACTCCTCTACCAACACCCATCTACACCACATCTGAAACCCCTCCTTCCACAACCAGAACACAGCAACCCCTACCAAAATTTAATCTTGCCAACACCTCCTTACCACTATCCGAAGCTGAAGAATTAAACCAAACCACTTCCTCATCCTCAGCCCCAGAATCACCTCCCTACTTTATCCTTTCCTCTGACACAGAACCCTCTGACCCCGCTTCTCCCACTCTAGCACAACTTCAATCTCTAAACCGTAATCCACAACAACCCCAACAACCTCCACTTGAACCTGAAGTAACTTCACCACCCACAGAACAACCAACCACCACTCCATCTGAAGTTCAACCCTTTGACCTCCATACCTCTGACATCACCCCTCCAAACACTTCCGCTGAACCTCAAACACTCAACCTAAGCCCTCCAACCTCTCCACCTCAAACATCTGAACCAAAACATTCTCTGCCTACCCTAGAGGAAGCCATTATGTTGTTCGCAGGGGCTTCAGTGGAAAAGGTCAAGTCTCTGACCATAAACTCTGGCATCAGTGATGATCCATCCTCTGTAAGGACACACTGGAACAAAGTCATTGGCTGGATGACTTCTGAGGCCTTCAAGCTGAAGCACATCTCTGAGCAAGTCAGAATCGACTTCATCAGAGATGCTGAGGCAAGACTACAGGAGCGTCTGGCCAGAGAAGCTGAAGAAGAAGCCAGAAGGCAAGAAGAAGAAAGAGCCAGACAAGAAGAAATCCAAAGGGCAAGGGAAGCTGAAGCCAAAGCACTTGTCGATGCTGCTGCTGCTGCTGAAGCTGAAGCACAAGCTGCTGCTGAAGCTGAAGCTAAAGCCGCTGCTGAAGCAGAGAATGCTCTGACTCAGGGGGAGACCTCTACTTTTGTCCCTCTGGTTCTCAAGACGCTTGAAGAACTTCAGAAAGACCAGAAGGAACTCCGAGCCAGAATGGATCAACAGGACTCAGTGAACGTCAATATCCAGAACCTGCTGACTCAACTGCTTCAGAGAATGCCTCCTCCTCCCAACCCTTAGGCACTTAGGATCTTTTGCTTGTTGCCTTGCTTATCTTTGTTTCTGATGTTTGTTTTTCTTGCCATTATCTTTGATGTTCTGTTATCTGAATATATAATGTTTTGTTGATTATTTTGTTTAAGTCTTTTTGATTCTGACAAAAAGGGGGAGAAATCAAATAGCTCTGATGAAAAATTGCCTAATACCTTAAGCACTCTGCAAACATACTATTCCTTAAAAATAAATTCATCTAACACTGGACTTAAGAAATTGCAGAAGGTATCGAGATACTTCATTGCCTGGAAGCTCTGGTAAGAACTTCTGAACTCCCTAGCCTATCTCAGGGGGAGCTCATTTCTATCTGATCTGATAAACTTTAAATTCTTAATGTTTCATCTGTCATTTAAGCTTGTTTTGTCATCATTAAAAAGGGGGAGATTGTAAGAACAAAAATTGTTCTACAACAGATTCCAGGATTTTGATGATAACAAAGGATGAAACCAAAAATGGCACTCTAACGAAAAGTTTCTAAGTGTGCAGGATTCTAAACAAGAAGAAAGGAATCTAATTACGTCATCAGATACAGAATGAAATCAGATAGAAATTATCAGAAGATCAGAAGCATCTGAAGTAGAAACGCGCTATAGAAGTTCTGACTCTGAGCATACAGCAGATCAGAATATCAGAAGCATCTAAAGAAGAAGTGCACTCTAGAAGATCTGACTCTGAACAACGATATATCAAAAATTCCAGAAGCTCTCAACGTCATCTGAAGTCACCATCAGAACTCTAAGCAATCAAAATCATCAGAAGCTCTGAAGCCACATAGCAAGATCTCAGATTAACAGAGTTACGTAGACTTTGATAATGGATTTCCTAATTCAGAAAGAGTAACGTCAACTTCGAAATTAAATGGAAAGGAACTATTATTGGAAAGAAGTTATTCAGGGAGACAAAGTTGTTTTGGCAAGAAACAACAGAAGTTATGGCATTAATTTCTAATCAAGACAAATATCTGCCATTAATAATTCAACGGTCCTTTCACCTCTATATAAAGGACAACAAATAGCATTGAGAGACACACCAACGCACATAAACTTTTTCCTCTCTCTCTCTCTCAATCTTTCACGAAGCTTTTGCTTAGAACGTGAAACATTCTTTTGTTCTTACTGTTGTAATATTTGCTTTATCCTAGAAGCACTCTAGATTACAAAGTTTTTTTTATCTATTGCTTTATTTCCTCAAGTGACTCTGCGGAGTCTGTATACTTGAGAGGACTAAGAGATCCTTCTCTTAGACGTTGGTTGTAAACAATCTTTCAAGATTAGTGGATTAAGTCCTTTTTGAAGGCGAAATCACCTTGGCCGTGTGGACTAGAGTAGCTTTGTGTTATAAGCGAACCAGTATAAAATCCTTGTGTGGTCTTATTCTGAAAAAGCGCTTATTTTCCAAAACAATTCAAACCCCCCCCTTTCTTGTTTTTCTCACCTTCACATACATTTCCAATCACCCGCTAGGCAATGTGTGTTTCTTTGTTTTAATCATGACCATTGAATTTGATTAATCAAGGGTTTTTGTTTACTATCCTCAACTTATTTCTCTCATCCAATTAAATAATCAGGAAATAAAAAAAAATCAAAATAAGTGAAAGTTGAGGATAGTAAACTTGACCCCTTGATTAATCAGATTTAATGGCCAGGATTAAAACAAAGAGACACACATTGTCAATCACCCGGTGGGAAATTTGTGTTTCTTTGTTCTAATCCTGGTCATTGAATTTTAATCAATGCTCTTGTTTACTATCCTAAACTTATTCTCTCATCCAATCAAATAATCAGAAAATAAAAAAAAATCTAAAGAAGAAAAAGTTTAGGATAATAAATTTGAGCATTTGATTAATCGTATTCAATGACCCGGATAAAAACAAAGAGACAGAAATTGTTTTTCATTGTTTTATTCCTGTCCGTTGAATTTGATTAATCAAAGGCTCTTGTTTACTACCCTAAACTTATTCTCGCATCAAATCTAATAATCAGAAGAAAAAAAAGTTTAGGATGGTAAACTTGAGCCCTTGAGTAATCGAATTTAATGGTCAAGACTAAACCAAAGAGTCACACATTGTTTATCATGCGCTTGACAATGTGTGTTTCTTTGTTTTAATCCTGACCATTGACTTTGATTAATCAATGGCTCTTGTTTACTATCCTTAACTTATTCTCTCATCAGATCAAAAAATCAGAAAATAAAAAAAATTAAAATAAGAAAAAGTTTATGATAATAAACTTGAGCGCTTGATTAATCGAATTCAATGTCCAAGATTAAAAGAAATAGACACACACTGTTAATTACCCGCTTAACAATGTGTGTTTCTTTATTTTAATCCTGACCATTGAAGTTGGTTAATCAAGGGCTCTTGTTTACTATCCTCGACTTATTCTCACATCCTTTCAAATAATCAAACAATATAAAATATATAAATAAATTAAAAAGTAAAGGATAGTAAACTTGAGCCCTTAATTAATCGGATTTGAAGGCCAAGATTAAAGCAAAGAGACAAACATTGTCAATCATCCGCTTGGCAATGTGTATTTCTTTGTTTTAATCCTGACCATTTAATCTAATTAATCAATGGCTTTTGTTTATTATCCTCAACTTATTCTCTCATCCAATCAAATAATCAGAAGAAAAAAATAAGTAATATTTGAGGATAGTAAACTTGAGCCCTTGATTAATCGGTATCAATTGTCAGGATTAAGACAAAGAGACAGACTATACCAATCACCCGCTTGACAATGTGTGTTTCTTAGTTTTAAATTCTGACCATTGAAACTGATTAATCAATGGTTGTTGTTTAATAACCTTAACTTATTCTCTCACACAATGAAATAATCAAAAAGGTAAAAAAAATCAAAATAAGAAAAGTTACGATAGTAAACTTAAGCCCTAGATTAATCGGATTCAATGGTCAGGATTAAAACAATTAGACACATATTACCAAGCACACGCTAGGCAATGTGTGTTTCTTTATTTTAATCCTGACCATTGAATTTGATTAATAAAGGGCTCTTATTTACTATCCTCAACTTATTCTCTCATGCAATCAAATAATTAGAAAATAAATAAAACAAAAATAAGAAAAAGTTTAGGATAGTAAACTTGAGCCCTTAATTAATCGGATTCAATGGCCAAGATTAAAACAAAGAGACACACATTGTCAATCACCCGCTAGGCAATGTGTTTCTTTGTTTTAATCTTGATCATTTAATTTGATTAATTAATGACTCTTGTTTCCTATTCTTAACTTATTCTCTCATCCAATCAAATAATTAGGAAAAAAATTAAGAGAAAGTTGAGGAAAGTAAACTTGAACCCTTGATTAATCGAATTCAATGGCCATGATTAAAACAAAGAGATACACATTGTCAATCACCCACTTGGTAATTTGTGTTTCTTTGTTTTAATCTTGACCATTGAATCTTATTAATCAAAGGCTCTTGTTTACTATCCTAAACTTATTCTCTCATCCAATAAAATAATCAAAAAATTAAAAATATCAAAATAATAAAAAGTTTAGGATAGTAAACATGAGCCCTTGATTAATCGTATTCAATGATCAGGATTAAAACAAAGAGACACATATTACCAACCACCCGGTAGCCAATTCGTGTTTCTTTGTTTTAATCCTGACCATTGAATTTGATTAATCAAAGGATCTTGTTTACCATCCTAAAGTTATTCTCTCATACAATCAAATAATCAAAAAATTAAAAGAAATATAAGACACACTTTAGGATAGTAAACTTGAGCCCTTGATTAATTGAATTCAATGGCCAAGATAAAAACAAAGAGACATACATTGTCAATCACCTGCTTGACAATATGTCTTTCTTTGTTTTAATCCTGACCATTGAATCTGATTAAACAAGGGCTCTTGTTTACTATCCTTAACTTATTCTCTCATCCAATCAAATAATCAGAAAATATTCAAATAAAAATTAGAAAAAGGTTAGGATAGTAAACTTGAGCCCTTGACTAATCGGATCCAATAGAGAAGATTAAAACAAAGAGACATACATTTCCAACTACCCGCTAGGCAATGTGTGTTTCTTTGTTTTAATCCTAACCATTGAATTTGGTTAATCAAGGGTTTTTCTTTACTATCCTCAACTTATTTCTCTCATCCAATTAAATAATCAGGAAATAAAAAAATCAAAATAAGTGAAAGTTTAGGGTGGTAAACTTGATCCTTTGATTAATCAGATTTAATTGCCAGGATTAAAACAATGAGACACACATTGTCAATCACCCGGTTGACAATTTGTGTTTCTTTATTTTAATCCTGGTCATTGAACTTTAATCAAAGGCTCTTACTATCCTAAACTTATTATCTCATCCAATCAAATAATCAGAAAACAAAAAAAATATAAATAAGAAAAAGTTTAGGATAATAAACTTGAGCCTTTGATTAATCGTATTCAATGACCTGAATGGAAACAAAGAGACACAAATTGTTAATCACCCGTTTATCAATTTATATTTCCTTGTTTTATTCCTGACCATTGAATTTGATTAATCAAAGGCTCTTGTTTACTATCCTAAACTTATTCTCTCATCAAATCAAATAATCAGAAAAAAATAAAAAAAATAAAAAAAGTTTAGAATGGTAAACTTGAGCCATTGAGTAATCGAATTTAATGGCCAACATTAAAACAAAGAGTCACAGATTGTCTATCACGCGCTTGACAATGTGTGTTTCTTTGTTTTAATCCTGACCATTGAATTTGATTAATCAATGGCTCTTGTTTAATATCCTCAACTTATTCTCTCATCCAATCAAAAATTCAGAAAATAAAAAAAAATCAAAATAAGAAAAAGTTTATGATAATAAACTCGAGCGCTTGATTAATCGGATTCAATGGCCAAGATTAAAACAAAGAGACACACACTGTCAATTACTCGCTTGACAATGTGTGTTTCTTTATTTTAATCCTGACCATTGAAGTTGGTTAATCATGGGCTGTTGTTTACTATCCTCGACTTATTCTCGCATCCTCTCTAATAATCAAAAAATAAAAAATGAATAAAAAAATTAAAAAGTTAAGGATAGTAAACTTGAGCCCTTGATTAATCGAATTCGATGGCCAAGATTAAAGAAAAGAGACAAACATTGTCAATCATCCGCTTGGCAATGTGTGTTTCTTTGTTTTAATCCTGACCATTGAATTTAATTAATCAACGACTCTTGTTTATTATCCTCAACTTATTCTCTCATCCAATCATATAATCAGAAGAAAAAAAATAAGAAAAATTTGAGGATAGTAAACCTGAGCCCTTAACTAACCGGATTCAATTGTCAGGATTAAGATAAAGAGACACACATTGCTAATCATCTGCTTGACAATGTGTGTTTCTTAGTTTTAAATTCTGAGCATTGAATCTGATTAATCAATGGCTTTTGTTTAGTACCCTTAACTTATTCTCTCATACAATCAAATAATCAGAAAGTCAAAAAAAAAAATTTAGGATAGTAAACTTGAGCCCTTGATTAATCGATTTCAATGGTTAGGATTAAAACAAATAGACACACATTGCCAATCACACGCTAGCAATGTATGTTTCTTTGTTTTAATCCTGACCATTGAATTTGATTAATAAAAGGCTCTTAATTACTATCCTCAATTTATTCTCTCATGCCATCAAATAATTAGAAAATAAATAAAATAAAAATAAGAAAAATTTTAGGATAGTAAACTTGAGCCCTTAACTAATCGGATTCAATGGCCAAGATTAAAACAAAGAGACACACATTGCCAATCACCCGCTAGGCAATGTGTTTCTTTGTTTTAATCATGACCATTTATATTGAATAATCAATGACTCTTGTTTCCTATTCTTAACTTATTCTCTCATCCAATCAAATAATTAGGAAAATAAAATAAGAGAAAGTTGAGGAAAGTAAACTTGAACCCTTGATTAATCGGATTCAATGGCCATGATTAAAACAAAGAGATACACATTGTCAATCACCCGCTTGGCAATTTGTATTTCTTTGTTTTAATCCTGACAATTGAATCTGATTAATCGAAGGCTCTTGCTTACTATCCTAAACTTATTCTCTAATCCAACAAAATAATCAAAAAATTAAAAATATCAAAACAATAAAAAGTTTAGGATAGTAAACATGAGCCCTTGATTAATCGTATTCAATGACCAGGATTAAAACAAAGAGACACATATTACCAACCACCCGGTAGCCAATTTGTGTTCCTTTGTTTTAATCCTGACCATTGAATTTGATTAATCAAAGGATCTTGTTTACCATCCTAAACTTATTCTCTCATCCAATCAAATAATCAAAAAATCAAAAGAAATATAAGAAACACTTTAGGATAGTAAACTTGAGCCCTTGATTAATCGGATTCAATGGCCAAGATATAAACAAAGAGACATACATTGTCAATCACCCGCTTGACAATATGTGTTTCTTTGTTTTAATCCTGACCATTGAGTCTGATTAATCAAGGGCTCTTGTTTACTATCCTTAACTTATTCTCTCATCCAATCAAATAATCAGGAAATAAAAAAAATCAAAATTAGAAAAAGGTTTAGGATAGTAAACTTGATCCCTTGACTAATCGGATTCAATAGAGAAGATTAAAACAACGAGACATACATTTCCAACTACCCGCTAGGCAATGTGTGTTTCTTTGTTTTAATCCTGACCATTGAATTTGATTAATCAAGGGTTTTTATTTACTATCCTCAACTTATTTCTCTCATCCAATTAAATAATCAGGAAATACAAAAATCAAAATAAGTGAAATTTGAGGGTAGTAAACTTGATCCCTTGATTAATCAGATTTGATTGCCATGATTAAAACAATGAGACACACATTCTCAATCACCCTGTTGACAATTCGTGTTTCTTTATTTTAATCCTGGTCATTGAATTTTAATCAAAGGCTCTTGTTTACTATCCTAAACTTATTCTCTCATCCAATCAAATAATCAGAAAATAAAAAAAAATCTAAATAAGAAAAAGTTTAGGATAATAAACTTGAGCCTTTGATTTATCGTATTCAATGACCCAGATGGAAACAAAGAGACACAAATCGTTAATCACCCGTTTATCAATTTATGTTTCCTTATTTTATTCCTGACCATTGAATTTGATTAATCAAAGGGTCTTGTTTACTATCCTAAACTTATTCTCTCATCAAATCAAATAATCAGAAAAAAATAAAAAATAAAATAAAAAAAAGCTTAGAATGGTAAACTTGAGCCCTTGAGTAATCGGATTTAATGGCCAACATTAAAACAAAGAGTCACACATTATCTATCACGCGCTTGACAATGTGTGTTTCTTTGTTTTAATCCTGAACATTGAATTTGATTAATCAATGGCTCTTGTTTACTATCCTCAACTTATTCTCTCATCCAATCAAAAATTTCAGAAAATAAAAAAAACTCAAATTAAGAAAAAGTTTCATGATAATAAACTCGAGCGCTTGATTAATCGTATTCAATGGCCAAGATTAAAACAAAGAGACACACACTGTCAATTACCCGCTTGACAATGTGTGTTTCTTTGTTTTAATCCTGACCATTGATGTTGGTTAATCAAGGGCTCTTGTTTACTATCCTCGACTTATTCTCGCATCTTCTCAAATAATCAAAAAATAAAAAATAAATCAAAAAATTAAAAAGTTAAGGATAGTAAACTTGAGCCCTTGATTAACCGAATTCGATGGCCAAGATTAAAGCAAAGAGACAAACATTGCCAATCGTCCACTTGGCAATGCGTGTTTCTTTGTTTTAATCCTGACGATTGAATTTAATTAATCAATGGCTCTTGTTTATTATCCTCAACTTATTCTCTCGTCCAATCAAATAATCAGAAGAAGAAAAGATAAGAAAAATTTGAGGATAGTAAACTTGAGCCCTTGATTAACTGGATTCAATTGTCAGGATTAAGATAAAGAGACACACATTGCCAATCATCCGCTTGACAAAGTGTGTTACTTAGTTTTAAATTCTGAGCATTGAATCTGATTAATCAATGACTTTTATTTACTACCCTTAACTTATTCTCTCATACAATCAAATAGTCAGAAAGTTAAAATAAATAAGAAAAGTTAGGATAGTAAACTTGAGCCCTTGATTAATCGGATTCAATGGTCAGGATTAAAACAAATAGACACACATTGCCAATCACACGCTAGCAATGTATGTTTCTTTATTTTAATCCTGACCATTGAATTTGATTAATAAAAGGCTCGTATTTACTATCCTCTACTTATTCTCTCATGCAGTCAAATAATTAGAAAATAAATAAAATAAAAATAAGAAAAAGTTTATGATAGTAAACTTGAGCCCTTAATTAATTGGATTCAATTGCCAAGATTAAAACAAAGAGACACACATTGTCAATCACCCGCTAGGCAATGTGTTTCTTTGTTTTAATCTTGACCATTTATTTTGATTAATCTGTGAGTTTTGTTTCCTATTCTTAACTTATTCTCTCATCTAATCAAATAATTAAGAAAAAAAATAAGAGAAAGTTGAGGAATGTAAACTTGAACCCTTGATTAATCGGATTCAATGGTCAGGATTAAAAGAAAGAGATACACATTGTCAATCACCCGCTTGGCAATTTGTGTTTCTCTGTTTTAATCCTGACCATTGAATCTGATTATTTAAAGGCTCTTGTTTACTATCATATACTTATTCTCTCATCCAATAAATTAATCAAAAAATTAAAAATATCAAAACAATAAAAAGTTTAGGATAGTAAACATGAGCCATTGATTAATCGTACTCAATGATCTGGATTAAAACAAAGAGACACATATTACCAACCACCCGGTAGCCAATTTGTGTTTCTTTGTTTTAATCCTGACCATTGAATTTGATTAATCAAAGGATCTTGTTTACCATCCTAAACTTATACACTCATCTAATCAATTAATCAAAAAATTAAAAGAAATATCAGAAACACTTTAGGATAGTAAACTTGAGCCCTTGATTAATCGGATTCAATGGCCAAGATAAAAACAAAGAGACATAATTGTCAATCACCCGATTGACAATATTTGTTTCTTTGTTTTAATCCTGACCATTGAATCTGATTAATCAAGGGCTCTTGTTTACTATCCTTAACTTATTCTCTCATCCAATCAAATAATCAGAAAATAAAAAAATCAAAATTAGAAAAAGGTTTAGGATAGTAAACTTGAGCCCTTGACTAATCAGATTCAATAGAGAAGATTAAAACAAAAAGACATACATTTCCAACTACCCGCTAGGCAATGTGTGTTTCTTTGTTTTAATCCTGACCATTGAATTTGATTAATCAAGGGTTTTTCTTTACTATCCTCAACTTATTTCTCTCATCCAATTAAATAATCAGGAAATAAAAAAATCAAAATAAGTGAAAATTGATGGTAGTAAACTTGATCCCTTGATTAATCAGATTTAATTGCCAGGATTAAAACAATGAGACACACATTGTCAATCACCCGGTTGACAATTTGTGTTTCTTTGTTTCAATCCTGGTCATTGAATTTTAATCAAAGGCTCTTGTTTACTATCCTAAACTTATTCTCTCATCCAATCAAATAATCAGAAAATGAAAAAAATCTAAATAAGAAAAAGTTTAGGATAATAAACTTGAGCCTTTAATTAATCGTATTCAATGACCCGGATGGAAACAAAGAGACACAAATTGTTAATCACCCATTTATCAATTTATGTTTCCTTGTTTTATTCCTGACCACTGAATTTGATTAATCGAAGGCTCTTGTTTACTATCCTAAACTTATTCTCTCATCAAATCAAATAAAAATAAAAAAAATTAAAAAAAGTTTAGAATGGTAAACTTGAGGCCTTGAGTAATCGGATTCAATGGCCAACACTAAAACAAAGAGTCACACATTGTCTATCACGCGCTTGACTATGTGTGTTTCGTTGTTTTAATTCTGACCGTTGAATTTGATTCATCAATGGCTTTTGTTTACTATCCTCAACTTATTCTCTCATCCAATCAAAAATTCAAAAAATAAAAAAAATCAAAATAAGAAAAAGTTTATGATAATAAACTCGAGCGCTTGATTAATCGGATTCAATGACTAAGATTAAAACAATGAGACACACATTGTCAGTTACCCGCTTGATAATGTGTGTTTCTTTGTTTTAATCCTGACCATTGAAGTTGGTTAATCAAGGCCTCTTATTTACTATCCTCGACTTATTCTCGCATCCTCTCAAATAATCCAAAAAAAAGTTAAGGAGAGTAAACTTGAGCCCTTGATTAATCGGATTCGATGGCCAAGATTAAAGCAAAGAGACAAACATTGTCAATCATCCGCTTTGCAATGTGTGTTTCTTTGTTTTAATCCTGACCATTGAATTTAACTAATCAATGACTCTTGTTTATTATCCTCGACTTATTCTCTCATCCAATCAAATAATCAGAAGAAGAAAAATAATCAGCTTGACAATGATTAAGATAAAGAGACACACATTGCCATAGGAGAGTAAACTTGAGCCCTTGATTAACCGGATTCAAGTGTCAGGATTAAGATAAAGAGACACACATTGCCAATCATCAGCTTGACAATGTGTGTTTCTTAGTTTTAAATTCTGAGCTTTGAATCTGGTTAATCAATGGGTTTTGTTTACTACCCTTAACTTATTCTCTCATACAATCAAATAATCAGAAAGTTAAAAAAAATAAGAAAAGTTAGGATAGTAAACTTGAGCCCTTGATTAATCGGATTCAATGGCCAGGATTAAAACAAATAGACACACATTACCAATCACACACTAGCAATGTATGTTTCTTTGTTTTAATCCTGACCATTGAATTTGATTAATAAAAGACTCTTATTTACTATCCTCAACTTATTCTCTCATGCAATCAAATAATTAGAAAATAAGTAAAATAAAAATAATAAAAAGTTTAGGATTGTAAACTTGAGCCCTTAATTAATCGGATCCAATGGCCAAGATTAAAACGAAGAGACACACATTGCCAATCACCCGCTAGGAAATCTGTTTCTTTGTTTTAATTTTGACCATTTAATTTGATTAATTAATGATTATGTTTCCTATCCTCAACTTATTCTCTCATCCAATCAAATAATGACGAAAAAAAATAAGAGAAAGTTGAGGAAAGTAAACTTGAACCCTTGATTAATCGGATTCAATGGCAATGATTAAAACAAAGAGATACACATTGTCAATCACCCGCTTGGAAATTTGTGTTTCTTTATTTTAATCCTGACCATTGAATCTGATTAATCAAACGTTCTTGTTTACTATCCTAAACTTATTCTCTCATCCAATCAAATAATCAAAAAATTAAAAATATCAAAACAAGAAAAAGTTTAGGATAGTAAACATGATCCCTTGATTAATCGTATTCAGTGATCTGGATTCAAACAAAGAGACACATATTACCAACCACCCGGTAGCCAATTTGTGTTTCTTTATTTTAATTATGACCATTGAATTTGATTAATCAAAGGATCTTGTTTACTATGCTACACTTATTCTCTCATCCAATCAAATAATATGAAAATTAAAAGAAATATAAGAAAAACATTAGGATAGTAAACTTGAGCCATTGATTAATCGGATTCAATGGCCAAGATAAAAACAAAGAGACATACATTGTCAATCACCCGTTTGACAATATGTGTTTCCTTATTTTAATCATGACTATTGAATCTGATTAGTCAAGGGCTCTTGTTTACTATCCTTAACTTATTCTCTCATCCAATCAAATAATCAGAAAATAAAAAAATCAAAATAAGAAAAAGTTTAGGATAGTAAACTTGAGCCCTTAATTAATCTGATTCAATAGCCAAGATTAAAACAAAGAGACATACATTGCTAATCACCCGCTAGGCAATATGTGTTTCTTTGTTTTAATCTTGACCATTGAATTTGATTTATCAAGGGTTTTTTGTTTACTATCCTCAACTTAATTCTCTCATCCAATCAAATAATCAGGAAAAAAATTCAAAATAAGTGAAAGTAGAGGAGAATAAACTTGATCCCTTGATTAATCAGATTCAATGGCCAGGATTAAAACAAAGAGACACACATTGTCAATCACCCGGTTGGAAATTTGTGTTTCTTTGTTTTAATCCTGGTCATTGAATTTTAATCAAAGGCTTTTGTTTACTATCCTAAAGTTATTCTCTCATCCAATCAAATATTCATAAAATAAAATAAAAATCTAAATAAGAAAAAGTTTAGGATAATAAACTTGAGCCTTTTATTAATCGTATTCAATGACTCGGAAGAAAATAAAGAGACACAAATTGTTAATCACCCGTTTGTCAATTTGTGTTTCTTTGTTTTATTCCTGACCATTGAATTTGATTAATCAAAGGCTCTTATTTACTATCCTAAACTTATTCTCTCATCAAAACAAATAATAAGAAAATAAATAAAAAAATGAAAAAAGTTTAGGATGGTAAACTTGAGCCCTTGAGTAATTGGATTTAATGGCCAAGATTAAAACAAAGAGTCACACATTGTCAATCACACGCTTGACAATGTGTGTTTCTTTGTTTTAATCATGACCATTGAATTTGATTAATCAATGGCTCTTGTTTACTATCCTCAACGTATTCTCTCATCCAATTAAATAATTAGAAAATTTACAAAAATCAAAATAAGAAAAAGTGTATGATAATAAATTTGAGAGCTTGACAATGTGTGTTTCTTTGTTTTAATCTTAACAATTAAATTTGATTAATCAAGGGATCTTATTTACTATCCTCGACTTATTCTCTCATTCTCTCAAATAATCAAAAAATAAATAATAAATAATTAAATTAAAAAGTTGAGGATAGTAAACTTGAGCCCTTGATTAATCAGATTCGATGGCCAAAATTAAAGCAAAGAGACACACATTGCCAATAACCCGCTTGTCAAGGTGTGTTTCTTTGTTTTAATCCTGACCATTGAATTTAATTAATCAATGGCTCTTGTTTACTATCCTCAACTTATTCTCTCATCCAATCAAATAATCAGTAAATAAAAAAAAATAAGAAAAATTTTAGGATAATAAACTTGAGCCCTTGATTAACCGGATTCAATGATCAGGATTAAGACAAAGAGACACATATTGCCAATCACCCGCTTGACAATATGTGTTTCTTAGTTTTAATCCTGACCATTGAATCAGATTAATCAATGGCTCTTGTTTACTACCCTCAACTTATTCTCTCATGCAATCAAAAAATCAGAAAATTAAAAAAAATCAAAATAAAAAAGTTCGAGGATAGTAAACTTGAGCCCTTGATTAATCGGATTCAATGGCCAGGATTAAAAAAATTGACACACAATTCCAATCACCCGCTAGGAAATGTGTGTTTCTTTGTTTTAATTCTGACCATTGAATTTCATTAATCAAGGGCTCTTATTTAATATCCTCAACTTATTCTCTCATGCAATCAAATAATCAGAACATAAATAAAATAAAAATAAGAAAAAGTATAGGATAGGAAACTTGAGCCCTTAATTAATCAGATTCAATGGCCAAGATTTAAACAAAGAGAGACACATTGTGAATCATCCGCTAGGCAATGTATTTCTTTGTTTTAATCTTGACCATTTAATTTGATTAATCAATGACTTTTGTTTCCTATCCTCGACTTATTCTTTCATCCATTCAAATAATCAGGAAAAAAAAGAGAAAGTTGAGGACAGTAAACTTGAACCCTTGATTAATTGGATTTAATGGCCACGATTAAAACAAAGAGATACACATTGTCAATCACCCGCTTGGTAATTTATGTTTCTTTGTTTTAATCCTGACCATTGAATCTGATTAATCAAAGGCTCTTGTTTACTATCCTAAACTTATTCTCTCATCCAATCAAATAATCAGAAAATTGAAAATATCAAAACAAGAAAAGTTTCGGATAGTAAACATGAGCATTTGATTAATCGTATTCAATGATCAGGATTAAAACAAAGAGACACACATTACCAATCTCCCGGTAGCCAATTTGTGTTTCTTTGTTTTAATCCTTACCATTGAATTTGATTAATAAAAGGATCTTGTTTACCATCTGTAGTAGGAAATTCATGATCATCAAGCTATTGATAAGCTAGGGATCAATTAACAAGAGTCACCACCGCGCTTTTATTGTTTCCAAGGGGAAAGGGAAAAAGTACGAACAAAACCCAACTAGTAAGAAGTTTTCAAATAAAAACTAATAAAAATTAGAGATCACAGGTAAGGGGGTTGGTTACACAAAGGGAAGGTGTTAACACCAAAAGTGTCCTAGGTACTCCTAGGGAGCCCTTTTTGTGTGCATATGTATTTTGTACAAAGTGATGTTTACAAACAAATAGAATGAGGGGATGAGAAAAGAATTCATTAATTATATTTTTGTGTTTGACAAGACCTTCGGTCTCGTGCGTACGTACCAACATAAAAATGAGGGATCAAAACCTCGTAGTTCGTGCTATAAAGTTTCAAAATGGATGCATTGATTTTAACAAAATTTAAATTTGAAAGGCACAAAGGCCTGAAAATGGTTTGAATGAGTTAGTTCTTTTTGGCCTTTTGAAAGTTTAAGTCAAGTATAGTTAATTTCATTTACAAGTTTGATTTAAGAAAACAAGTTTGAAAATGCAATGGCATAAGGCCAAAGTTTCTACCTTTTTTTGCAAAAGTGGTCAAAGTTTAGAACAAAAGTAATTCACACAAAGAAGTTTTTTTAAAAAATGGAGGGAGGGATTTTGAAAATTAAAGAAATGGGGAGAAGATGAAGAGACTATCCTATGCACAAAAATTTAAAAGTTTAAAGTTGAAAAGATCTGACCAAATGGGAGCAATCCAATAGACAAGTATGTCAATAGAAACCCAAAATTCCCTTGGACTTTTAGAATCAAGCAACACACAAATGCGCAATTATATCAATCTTGAAGAGCAAAGGCATCAAATAAAGATGACCTCATCCAAGCTTATCCACTTCATGATCTTCTTCAAAATAGCCCATATAGCAGATGAATTCCACAAGTCACAGGTTCAACATAACAGCTTAACAATGATCAATGTTGCAGATGAACTGGAGAGATCTTGGATAATGTATCAGATGAATTCAAATTGCAAGTACTTGGTTCTTCAACAAATTGGCATTGGCCAAGTCTATTAGCAAAGTAATGTTGCCTATATTCTAAGTCCAATTAGGCAAGATCAAACCACCAGTCCACTCAGAAGTCTTTTAGGGTTTTTGTTGATATTATGTACATTAATGGTCAAAGACCAAACAAACAAACAAGGCAACACAAACAAAATAATATCACACAATATGGTCCAAATGGACAAAGTGAAAATTACATAAACATAAACAATTAGAATGATATGTATAATGGCAAATGATAATAAAGTGCTAAAAGTAAATTGCATTAAAAGTAAAAGCTTGAAAGTAAAGGTTAATAATTAGTAAGTTAGGGGTTAGTTTTGTTTTCCTTTTGATGTCAAGACATTCTTTGGAGAACACTCAACCCACTTGCCACAAGCATGGATCCTTGAACCAAAACATCTTCCAAAGGAAGGAAAGAAGGCCAAGTTTCCACACAATACCATGGAAGAGGGGAGACTTACAATCTCACTAACTAGAATGCTTATGCCTTTTGTGTCACAAATTTAGCGCTATGTTAAGCAATCGTAATTGGACCTATGTAGAAGTCACAACTATTTGAGGTCGGGCAATAGACTTTTGGTGTTAATGCATGTTGGAGACATAGTATTATGAACTATGCTCATTAAACATACCACACACAAAATATGCAAAAGGTGTGGCCTAATCTCATCCATACTCATGTTAATCTTTCAATCAACTAGCATTAGGACTTTGAGATGTCATTGGCCAAATGGAAATGAATGGATGAAGAAGGGGAATTAGATGAAGAGGGAAGGGAATGAATGAGATCACAAATTGGTCAAAGGAGGACTTTTACCAAATTAATATTATTCATTCATTTTGGGAGATGGAATGTACATTCCATCAATCCCCTAAATCCAATAATATTAACTTGACAAAGTCAAATCAACCTTGACCAAGGTCCAACAACAAATAAGAAACTCAATTAAGTCAATCCAAATGGTTAACACAATTAAAATGGCATTTATTCAATTAAAAATAGTAAAATAATGCATTAAAATCAAATATGTTTTGTCCAAATCCTAAAATCTCATCAAAACACCAAATAAATGGCCATGAGATTTATGATAAGTCAAACAAGGTCAAAGGACCTTGGAGAAAAAATTTCATAATTTTTGGACACTTAAAAATATTTTTATACAATTAAAAACAAATGAAAAATCAATTAATTCATGAAAAATATTAATAATGATCCAAAAAATAATTTTAATTCAGAATATGAAAGAGAAAAATATTTGAATTTTTTTGGTGAAAGTCCCATATTTTTTGGATCAATATTAAATTTATTATGAATTATTGAAGAAAATGGAATTAAAATGAAAATCAGAAAATCCTAAATTACGTGGACCATCAGATCTCCCTCATTAATTGAGGTGGCAGATCTGATGATCCAAAATGCGCACTCCATGTGTTCCTTAGTTAAACGCGTTGTAACATGAGTAATCACAAGGCACGGCTATGATTAAAACGTGAGAATTAGATCCCATGGTTCAGATGCAAGCCACATCATCGCCGGAGCCAGAGCTCCGGTCATCTTCCCCGGTGAGCTCCACCGGACTGGTCAAGATGAACCATCACTAAAATACAAAACAGGAACATGATTTTAAAGAGAAAACATCACTGAGCACGAATATCACCTCCAATTCATCCAATTCCAACTATATTGAGAGATATGTGGAATTGAAAAATGAGGTTCATGATCTGAGTTACTTCGATTTGGCCTTAAAGCAACTCAATCTTCTTGCCTACATTGGTAAGACTTCAGACAACTCAAGAATCAATGGAATTGAGCAACAATTTAAGAGAATCGAAGAGTTTAAAATTTCTGCAAATTACCTTCAATGGAGGTCTGAGCTTGCTAGATCTTGATCTGAATCGTGCTTGGCTTCACTTTAGTGGCTTCACTTCAGTTGCTAGATCTTGATCTGAATCGTGCTTGGCTTCACTTCAGTTGCTTGCTAGATCTTATTGGGATTCAAGCGGAGTTTATACTTCCTCAAACGCTGGAATAGCTTCAACAAATGCTCAACATGTTCCTCTTCATCAATTGATTTAGCAATCATGTCATCGACATATACTTCAATCTCTTTATGCATCATATCATGAAAAAGAGTAGTCATTGCTCTCTGGTAAGTCGCACCAGCATTCTTTAAACCGAAAGGCATCACTCTATAACAGAATGTTCCCCAGGGTGTAATGAATGTGGTCTTCTCCATATCCTCGGGTGCCATCTTGATTTGATTATATCCAGAAAATCCATCCATAAACGAAAAGACTTTGAATTTAGCAGTATTGTCTACCAACATATCAATGTGTGGCAGAGGGAAATCATCTTTCGGACTGGCTTTATTCAAATCTCTATAATCAACACACATGCGGACTTTTCCATCTTTCTTCGGCACCGATACAATATTGGCCACCCATTGCGGATACTCAACAGTCATAAGGAAACCGACATCAATCTGCTTCTAGACTTCCTCTTTGATCCTCACAGCCATATCAGGATGCGTTCTTCTCAACTTCTACTTGACTGGCGAGCATTCTGGCTTCAACGACAATCTATGCTCCACAATATCAGAATCCAACCCAGGCATGTCTTGATAGGACCAAGCAAACACATCTGAATACTCTCGAAGAAGATCAATCAACCCCTTCTTAGCATCTGGACACAATCGAGACCCAATCTTGACTTCCTTTACCTCATCTTCGGAACCCAAGTTGACTAGCTCAATCTGCTCCTCAAATGGCTGAATAATCTTCTCATCTTTCTCAAGAAGACGAGACAATTCCTCACTCACCTCTACATCGCTTTCTTCCTCGGCTTCAAACACAGGGAATTCAAAATTTGGAGAAGGAGAATGATCATTGTATTCAATGGGGTTAGGAACCAACCTGCATAATGATTTGATATTTTGATTTTAGAGAAGTGAATTTGTGACCAAATATTATGCAGATAGACAATTATATTGTTTATTTATGTTTTTTGTGATTATCATTTTCAGAATAAAGCAAAAAGTAAAATAAACATCAAAGATGTGGATGAATAGAATTAACTTTATTTGATGATCAATTTAAAATCCCAAACAATGTTCACTTCTCCCTTAGGCATAGGAGAAGGATTTTAAAATATAAAATCAATTACTTAGATCGACGCAAAATAACAGGAATATCAACAGCAGTCCAATTGTTGCATGTCTGTCCATGCGTCACAAAGTTGGTGCAGTCTTCCTCTTCATTGTCCTCTAGCACAACAACTAAGTGTTGTTCATTCCCATGAATGAACCCTCCGCTACGGAAGCTGAGTTGCATCTCTTCAGATCTAACGGTTGACGAACCCTTCTGGAACCCCAAACCAGTTCTTCCCTTGTTATCGGCGACCTCTACCACACGCCCCCATTGATCAACAAGACCTTCTTCAACAATCTTCTACGCATCTTTCAGAGAGGACATAGGTGCCTCAACTTTCCTCTCAACAGCAATAGATAAGGCTTGGAACGGAGTTCCAACCTCATCCTCAGCTTCCACATATGAGAAAGATGACAAATGGCTAACCAACAATGCTTTCTCACCTCCCATAATTACCAACTTGCCATTCTTGACAAACTTGAGCTTCTGATGCATAGTGGAAGTAACAGCTCCTGCTTTGTGAATCCATGGCCTTCCCAGTAAACAGTTGTAGGCCGGGTGAATATCCATTACCTGGAAAGTAATTTGAAAATCACTCGGACCTATCTTGATTGGAAGGTCCACTTCTCCAATAACTGTCTTGCGCGAGCCATCAAAGGCTTTGACAATTACTCCACTATACCTCATGGGAGCTCCTTGATAAGATAACTTTGACAATGTTGACTTTGGAAGCACATTGAGTGACGACCCAGTGTCAACTAGCACATTTGACAAAGCATCTTCCTTGCAATTCATCGAAATATGAAAAGCCATATTGTGATTTCTTCCCTCCTTAGGGAGTTCTTCATCGCAAAAGCTCAAATTATTGCATGAAGTGATGTTGGTCACTATATGATCAAATTGAGCCACAATAACATCTTGCTCCATATATGCCTGTTCAAGAACTCTCTGCAGTGCCTCTCTGTGTACTTCAGAATTCATGAGCAGAGACAACACAGAGATCTTGGAGGGAGTCTGGAGCAATTGCTCAACCACGTTAAATTCACTCCTCTTAATCAGTCGGAGTACCTCACCATCATCACTATTGGCTTTCAAATTGCTGGATTCACCAGACTTGTTTCTTGAACAGCCGACAGGGTCTACAATAGGCACCTCCGCCTTCTTACCAACAATCAACTCTTCTTTATCCTCCGGGAACACCGGTCCAAAAACTCGACCACTGCGGGTCACCTTTGTAACATGTGCAATGCTCACCACTGAACTGGTCGTAGGTAACGGGACCTCTTGACCATTCTCCATCATCGTAGCATTGTATTGATACGGTACAACCTTATCAGATGCATACGGGACTGGGCCCGCTAACCGTATTACCAACGGCGAAACTGATATATTGTTGACGCTCTTGCTGCTGCTGCTATCATACTGAATCACCAACCACTTTGGTTGTTTGAAAACAGGAACTATGACATTAACATTGTCATCTATACGACGAGATTGAACAATCTAGATCATGCCTTCATCCATCAGACGCTGGATGTCCCTTTTCACAGCAACACACACCCTTGGGTTCACGTTACAAATATCACAACCATCGTGATCATGTTCACAGTCACTCACCAAACAGATATCTTTATGCATTTGTACCAAAGACCTTCGGATAAACCGGACATCAAAAACCTTGAATTCACCTGGACAACCGTCCACCATGTTCACTGAAGAATTCCCATGAGCGGGCAAAGGATTAGCTTTCACATTAGGCGCACAGTCTTCAAAGGACAACATGCCACTCTTCATAAGCTTTTGCACCTCATACTTCAGCGGATAACAGTTCTCAATATCGTGCCCAGGTGCACCCTGGTGAAAAGCACAACGTAGTTCGGGTTTATACCACCAAGGAAATGGTTCTGGGATTTGCGGTGGATTCCTCGATTGAGTCAAATTTTTGAGGACTAATGACGGGTACAGTTCTGCGTATGACATAGGAATTGAGTCAAAATAGACCTTCTTCCTCTCAAAGTTTTGTTGCTGGTGATGATTGTTGTTGGAATTGTTGTTGTTGTAGGTGTTTGTTCTCTGTTGCGGTTGTTGTTGTTGACGTTGATTTTGATACTGATTTTGTTATTGAATTGGTGGTGTTTGTTGATTTGAAAATACTGGAATGACGGAAGATACTTGATGATGATGATGTTGATGGGGTGGTGGATTTCTTCTGACTTAAGGCCTCCGCTGCCTCCCACTGGAAATTGCATTTGTTTCACTATCCTTCCTCTTGCTGAAACTAATCTCATACTTCTTGTTCATTGACACCTCATCTTTTGACAATCGTCCTTCACGGACCCCCTCTTCAAGTCTCATCCCCATATTTACCATTTCGGTAAAATCACTAGGGGCACTGGTGATCATGCGTTCATAATAAAATGAACTTAGGGTTTTCAGAAAGATTTTCGTCATCTCTTTCTCCTCCAAAGGAGGAGTGATCTGGGCAGCCAACTCCCTCCAACGCTAGGCATACTCCTTGAATGTCTCCTTATCTTTCTGAGACATGGACCTCAGCTAGTTCCTATCTGGCGCCATATCCACATTGTATTTTTACTGTTTCACAAAAGCCTCACCTAGATCATTGAAAGTGTGAATGCTTGCACTATCTAACCCCATATACCATCGGAGTGCAGCACCTGTCAGGCTATCCTGGAAATAGTGAATCAGCAACTGGTCATTATCTGTTTGGGTTGACATCTTGCGGGCATACATCACAAGATGACTGAGTGGACAAGAGTTCCCTTTGTACTTCTCAAAGTCAAGCACTTTGAATTTTACTGGGATTTTCACATTGGGCACTAAGCACAGTTCAACAACACTCTTCCCAAATAGATCTTTGCCTCTCAGCATTTTCAATTCCTTGCGCAGCTCAAGAAATTGGTCCTTCATCTCATCCATCTTTTCATAGACATCCGAGCCCTCAGACGGCTCGGAATGATAGATGGTGTCCTCTACACGAGGCAACGTGTGCACAACTGGAGGTGGCACAGACATGACCGGGCTAGATGTCGGCATGGAAGCAAACGTAGGAGCGAAACCTTTTGGCACAAAATTGGGTGGCATTCCCCACGGGAATCCAGCAGGCAGATTGGGAGCGAAGTGAGCGGTGGCAGCAGGCACAGTAGAGGTAACCACTTCAGAAATGACAGTCCTCGCGGGAGGAGTTGCAGGTGTTAGAGAAGCTTGGCTTTGAGCAGCAAGAACTGACTCCATCATGGCAGTCATCCGGGCAATCTCCTCTTTCAAATATCGGTTCTCTTGCTCAATGTGTTCCATGATCTTTGAATGATTAGCTCTGGTGTTGTACCGGTGAGTCAGCTTGGCTAAAGCACAGAAGAACACCAATCAGACACCTGGCAAAAACCTGCTTATGTAAATGATGCATGAAATACAATGCTTGATTATTTTTATTTTTAAGGCACTTACTATATCATTTGCAAATATATAATATTAAAATGGCAATTGAAATAATTTGATATGACCAAAAATCTCTTTTTATTTATATAAATTGGAAGGATTACACTGAGTACAGTTTCGGAAACCAAATGAAAATACAAGAGAAAAGGAGACTAGTCATCCTAAGGATCCCTAACAACAGTGGCAGAAGATCTGGCTGAAGGCGCGTACTTCCTTCGAATGCGACGAATCTCGGTCTCAAAATAAGCCTTCATCTGAGTCTTCTCGAGGACAAGCTGGTCAACAATCTTTTTCCGAGCAACGAAAGGCTGAGGCATGCTAGAAGATGAAACCTCTGGCTCTCTCTGTCTCTTCGTCACTCGGTCTTCAAGTAGCTCAATCAGTGCATCTTTGTCCTTAGACTCCAACTGCAACTCTTCATGCTTCTTGCTCAAAGCACGGAAACGCTCTTCCCACATATCCTTCTCTTGCTTCATCTTGGCGAGCGCGTCTTCCAACTCCTCTACATCTTGGTTAAGGAAAGTTAATGGCTCAACCACAACCATAGACATAGGTCTTTCACAAGGATAAGGCATCTTCAACTCCAAAGCCCTCTTCTTCACCCAAAGAGTGTAAGCTTCCAAAGCTACACAATTGCACGCACCAAGCTCGAATCTCCCCTTCCTATGCACATTATGCCAAGCATGCACAAGATCCCAACATATATTGGAAAGAGTAATGCCTAACCACGACTACTCGTGTGACATTATTGATCCCAACATAACCTCCACCAAGTGAATGGGCTTGCAAGTCAACTTGCTAAGGAATAACTCCACACAAGTCAACAAGACTATGCCATTCTCCTATCCTAAGTGCACTCGAGTTCGGGTATAGAACTCATCTCACAAAGATCACCAAGCATACAAGGAAATAATATTCAAACAATTCAATCATTACATACAATACAATAATCCCAAATTGCACAAAAATATGTCACAAAGCAATATACCATACAATACAACAAATATGAAAAGTAGGCAAAACCCACTAGGCAAATGATAGTCCCCAGCAGAGTCGCCACTTTTCTGTAGCGGGGTATTCGTTACCATTAGAGATATTGACTAAATCCAAGGTAAACCATACAAGTCGAGTCGCCACTGCACTTCTATTTATCCAAAGGAATGGTTAGAAAGAGAACAAAAACCTAAAAGTTTTATCGAATCAAAAACTAGTAAAAATGTCAGAGATCTGGGTAAGGGGGTTGGTTATGCAATGGGAAGGTTTTAAGCACCCAAAACATCCTAGGTACTCCTAGGGAGCCCTTTTCATAAGTGTTGTTCTAGTCTAAAGGGTGTAGGTATATCTAAAGTACTATTTACTAAAAGGAAGGTTAAAAGAAAATGACTCGCAAGGATGTCGCATCCACTGCCTACGTATCTCATCTGAGTATGAAAATCAGAGTCTTCGTAGCTCGGCTACCTATGGGTTAAAGAGAAGTGTGCTCGGTAAGACGTCGCGTCTTATGCCTACGTATCTCATCTGGAATGAGAATCAAAGCAAAACGTAGTTCGGCTAACTAGGGGAACAAGGGTCTCGATTGCAACTAGGGCAAGGGAAAGGGACGGTCTCGATCGCAACGAGGGCGAGAGAAAAGAATCGCAGCAAGGGTGAAACCAAGCAAGGATTAGTTGTTAGTCGTCAGTCAAAAACTCGGCAAGACATCGCATCTCGTGCCTACGTATCTCATCTAAACATGAGAATCAGAGTTGTCGTAGTTCGGCTAACTAGGGGTTAAGGATTGCCATCTGAACATGGACTTACAAAAGAGGACACCAGCTGTGTCAAAGGAGGGTGGCCAGTGTGTTCAACGTCCTAGCAGTAGGTGTCGCAGCTCGCTGAATCGAGTCTTAGGCAGTTACCTCTTTGCAATAGAACGAACTGACATGCCACAAGATCGGAGACGCACGGAAGGTCTAAAAGTGGGGAAGCTCTGCTCTAGAGTTGTCATGCAATATGGACCTATGTGTTAGGATTTACAAAGGGGAACATCTACCTAATGTTAGCATGCAAAGAATAGGGGAATTCTACCTATGTTATCATACAAAGGGTTCTACCTAATGGGTGCTACCTAAATGGAACAAGAGTTGACGGATGGAGCGCGGAGAGGAATTACGGATAAGGGTAGATGGCGATGCCGGAGGCAATCGACTTACAGGTAGATGGCGATGCCTGAGGCAATCGACTTACAAGAGGATGGATGAATGCGTGCTGGTTCTATTAAGTTTTGAAAATGATTACTCGACGTTGGATCGAGCTTTTGATCTTATTTTGAAATGGTTATCGGATGTTCGTTTTAATTCTTGTATTAACAGGTGAATAGAGAAATAAAGAAATAAATATTATAGACTTTATGGGATAGGGGTACATTTGTTATGAATGGGGATTGTTCATGGCAAACAAACAATAAGAATATATGCCTCATACATCATACAAGTAGGCAACAGTTATCAATCAGATCGGATAAATAAATAATATATAATCAAACCAAAGAATCAAATAATGGAGCATTTAAACAACGCATGGGAGTATGAACATGTTAAATAATCAAGCAATAGAAAGCATGAATGAGAGAAACAAGTATAAAAGATAACAGATGAATCAAACAGATGAAAATATACACACGAAGGGTCCACTAAATAATTTAATCAGGAAATGAGGTAAGGACCAAATAAAATCAAGGTAAAAGGCCTCTAATACATGGCATATAAGATGAACAAGGGAGGATCAAAAGATCTCTTCAATTTCCATAAGCAATCCCTAAGTCAAACATCGATCATAAAGAAGTTAACTGAAAATTCAAGTCAACTTAAAAAATAACAAACAAATAGCACATTAATCAAGAAAATTATGAAAAATTAAAATAAATAAGGTGGGGTCAGGACATCATTATCCCCCAAAAAGATTTTAAAAATAATGAAAATTGATACGTGAATTAATTAAAATAAAACAGAAGTCAAATTAAAAGTCAATTAATAAGACTAGGTTAGAAATGAATCAAGAATAAATAGTAAATTAATCAAGAAAATTATGCAAAATTACACTAAATAAGGTGGGGTCAGGAAATCATCATCCCCCAAAAAGATTTTAAAAATAATGAAAATTGGTACGTGAATTAATTAAAATAAAACATAAGTCAAATTAAAAGTCAACCAACCAAACTAGGTCAAAAATAAATCCAAAATAAATTGAAAATGTGAAATAAAATTCCAAGAAAAAGTAAGGTTGACCATGAGACAGTGGTCAACCTTCACCCCAATAATCAAAAGCTAAAAGTAATTTTAAGTGATAAAAATAAAATCAAGAAAAAAATGTGTGTTAAAATGGACCATTCAGAATAAAGAATTAAAATAAAATATTAATATTAAATAAATACGAAAATAAAAATTATTTAAAATTAAATAAAACGTTAAGAAAAGTGAAAAATATTTTTGGGTAATTTTATGGACGAAGAAAAGATTTTAAATAAGAAAAAGAAATATGAAAACGGAAGGATTAATGGTGATGAACATGGTAAGCAAGCATAGATATATCAAAACATGGCCATGGAAGAGATGATTACCTAATGGAAAATAGAAGTGGAATGGAATCTGATATGTTATGAAGCTTTGCCTCCTTGCCACGAGATTCCAATGCTCCCTTAGAATTAGGGTTTCAGCTTCATAAATAGGGTGGATTAGGTGTTCTCATGGGCTTTTTAATAAGTGATTTATCCATAAGAATAAAAGTGTGAAGTGAGGTGTAAAATATTGTTATTTTGGGCCAAACTTAAGTGAATGGATGTCCAATGCATGGCCAAAAGAGATAAAAAAACGTGACTGGTTTGTGCAGCATGCTTAGAAAATCTGATTGGGCCAGCGAGGCCCAAAATCTGCCTAGAAAATCAAGTCATGGTGCCCACTTTAAATGAATGTATCTCTCAAACCATGGGTCCAAATGAGATGATTCCAAAAGTATATGAAAGAGGACATGACAAGGTACAATTGTTGTGAAGAGAGTATTTTCAAATAATGCCTTGAAGTGCAAGAAAACTGGCCAAGAAGTCTTGACAAATTTTGAAGATTTTGGACTTAGAAATTTTTCAAGTGTCCTAAAAAAATGTCTCACTTTGACTAAGCATAACTTTCTCAATTCTAATCCAAATGGAGCAAACTTTATATCTCTAGAAATCTTAGAACAAGAGGAACAACTTTCATGTTGGAGAAATTTTCAAATGGAGCTTTTATCTTGATGCAAAATGGGCTTAAAGTGAGTGCAACGATCATGAAAACTTGCCCTAAATGGAAAGTCAACCATTTCCAAATTAAGTAACTTTTCCAATTCCTGATTAAATTATGAATCCATGATTCAACCTTGATAAAGTTTCACATGTAGGATCCCCTAGGCATGGATTTTGAGATTCCACTCTCAAAATGTCAGGAGTTGACTTTTCTGGCCCCCACAGTTGACTTTTCCCAAACTGTCTGATTCCCGATTCCATTGATCAATTGAAGCACTTCTAGCTCAAATAAAGAGCTGATTTTTTGTATGTAGACCCTTGTGGACATATGGAGGGCCATGGAAAAGAGTTTCGCCCAAAGAATCAGAAATAAACTGATTTTATACCAAACCCTAGTTTTAGGGCAAAATGATTAGGAACTGATTGCACTGATTGCCAATGGATCTTTCTGAGATAATTGTGAATCTTCCTAGGCCAAGATGCCTCTCTAATCATGCCATGGATGAGCTCCTCTACTTCCAACCAAACATTGTCTGTTGCAGGTAGCCATGAACCCCTAATTTCTGATTAAATCCAGATGAACACTCTGATAGCTTTGAATCCTTCACTGATGAACTAAGGACCATAATAAGATACTTGGACCCCCCCTGAGACCCTTGAGACTTGTATACTTAGAAAATGAAGTCCAATTCTCAATCTTGCTTTGTGCAGGCTCCTTGTGTTAAGGAGTGATCGATCAAAACCTGATCTCCATGTCACTAATGCAGTATGTAATGAGTATGACCTAATATGATGCTAATGAAGTGTAAAACATAATCCCATGCTTCCAGGAAAAATGAAGGGTAAATTTTGGAGTATTACAGCTGCCCCTATTTAATCAACTGGAAACCCGAAAGGAAGATAGCAACGGCTTTCTCACTTTCGAGGTATCAAGTGATTGAATACGATAAAAGCCCGAAAATTTACACTGAAGTGAAAAAATGAAGTAACAATGCCTGTCAGAATCGGCCAAGAGATGGTCTTGAAAAAGAATCCGTCTGGTACAATGAGGGTCGGTCTGAACACCGAAACAAGGAATGTTAGCCTGAATACCAAAATAAATGGTAACACAGAAATAACCATGGCCTGAATGCCGCTCATCAATCTGAATACTGGAAATGACTTCGATCTGAGCATCGGACGATACTTGATTATCAAACATCGGTCTGAACACCGTGAAACTAGTCTGAATGCCACAAGTTGCATCAACCTGAATGTCGGGAACTTCTTCGATCTGAACATCGGAAAACTGGCCTGAATGCCACTTCGGTCTGAATACCGGAAACTTGCCTGAATGCCACAAGTTACGTCGACCTGAACGTCGGAAACTTCTTTGATCTGAACATCGGAAAACTGACCTGAATGCCACTTCGGTCTGAATACCGGATGCTTTCATGCCTGTCAGCATCGGCAGAAATAGGAAAAATGATAATTGAGGCGGCACGTGGGCCCACGACCCCTGCTGGGAATAATAAAGGATAAGTCATGAACAAACCTTAGTTTGAGCACTGGAAACAAACTTCTGGCTTTCACTTGGGATACCGAGAATGCCTTATGCTTTACACGCGTATGTTTGAATTTTTCAATGGCGTAATGCTCCACGAAAATGGAAATGCTACGCAATTTGGGAGGATGCAATGCAATATGATTCTACATGCAGGGATGCGAAATGCTAGGTTAGAAAGAACGCCAAGCTAAGGCAAGGAGTTCTGCTGGGGAAATGATCACAATCTTCTGGAGCCTGGCAAGGCTGTTGGAAATACACCTCACAATGAAATCTGTGGGAGAAATGACCGGCCACACGGTGTTCTGGCAATAACGAAATACTGAGACTCTGACTGAGGAGAGAATGACACTGCAAACTTGTTGCTAAGGAAAGCGACAGTGGTTCTGGCAACCATAATTTGCGAGAGAGACGACTCAGCAGGGGAAGCAAACACCGATACGGTACCGAGATTCTGCTTCAAGGAAAAAGATCATGGGTCTAGCGTCGAGATCATCGATCTGGCATCGAACTCTGAGGAGCATCCGCTTCTGCTGGGAAGATACAGTCTGGCACTGTCAACTCCGCTGGGGATATATAGTCTGACACTGTCGACTCTACTGGTGAATGTATAATCTGAAACAAATGCTTGGGGAAGTACAACAGTGAGAGCCTGCTGGGGGATTGAAGAATCCAAAGCTCGGACCAGCTCTGCAGGGATAAGATATCAAATTCCAACTGTTGAGGAAAAACATCCGCGATCATTTGATGGGGACCTTAAGGAAATGCCCCGAGTGTACCTGTTCTAAATAGACGATCCAAAGCACTTAAAATTTATAGCAATTTTCAATGTTTATTAAGCACGTACCTGTAAAGCTCTTATGTTTCATGATGCAATGTTTATCAAAAATTCGGACGTCAATTTTGTAAACAAAACAGTAAAATGAAAATGAACACAGAGATATACTGAATAACATGATTTTATTGATTGAGTGGCCTCTGAATAGGTATTTACATCAGGAAGCAATCCCTGGAAAGAGGTAATTGCACAAAAGATGAAAACAGAGATTAATCTAATGGCAATGTGAAATGGATTTCTATCGGGTTCCAATTCTGCTATGACTCGCTCGTCTTCAAGATCCTCCAGATGATCAGCTTTCCGAAAAAAGTGATTGGATTGTTTCCTATCCTTCGAAAGTTTCCGGTTATCGACACGAGATGATATTCAGAACGCAGTCATTCGCTTAATCCCTAACTTTTGCCTGGATCGCCCTTTCGGGTTTTCAATCCACCGGGATACCCATTTTTTCCTAAGTTGCCCTTTCAGGTTTTCAACTTACCGGGTGTACAATCTTTTCATTTTTTAATCCTTAACTTTTGCCCGAACCTTTTTTTCATTTTCTTGGTTCGCCGGGATGCCCATTTTTTGCCTGGACTATTCTTTTTATCGTCCAGCGGGTCTATTTTATGCGAAGTATTTTTTAACTGCGTCTGAGTTCACAGGGGAAGTGAAGTTTTCACCATCCATAGTTGCAAGCATTAAGGCTCCGCCATCAAAAACCTTGGTGACAATATACGGTCCATCATAGTTAGGAGTCCACTTGCCCCTGTGATCTGTCTGAGGAGGAAGGATCCTTTTCAACACCAAATCTCCGACTTGGAAGCATCGAGGACGTACTTTTTGATCAAAGGCTCTCTTCATCCGACTTTGATACAACTGCCCATGACAAATGGCTGCCATTCGCTTCTCTTCGATAAGACTCAACTCATTGAACCTTGTCTGAACCCATTCAGCTTCATCTAACTTGACCTCCAGCAGGACTCTTAGAGAAGGAATCTCGACTTCAACAGGTAGGACTGCTTCCATACCATACACAAGGGAGTAAGGGGTTGCCCCGGTCGATGTACGTACTGAAGTACGGTACCCATGCAAGGCGAAGGGTAGTATCTCATGCCAATCTCTGTACGTAACGACCATCTTCTGCACAATCTTCTTTATGTTCTTATTTGCTCCCTCAACAGCACCGTTCATCTTAGGACGATAAGGGGAAGAGTTGTGATGTTGAATGTTGAAGTTCTTGCACAACTCCTTCATCATTTTGTTATTGAGGTTAGAACCATTATCAGTAATGATTCTTTCAGGAATCCCATAACGACAAATGATTTCTTTCTTAATGAATCGGGCAACCACATGTCTGGTGACCTTCGCAAATGACACTGCTTCGACCCACTTGGTGAAATAGTCGATGGCAACAAGGATGAAACGATGCCCATTGGAAGCAGTCAGCTCAATCTTTCCAATCATATCAATGCCCCACATAGCAAACGGCCACGGCGAAGACATCACATTCAGAGGATTTGGCGGGACGTGCACCTTATCAGCATAAATCTGGCATTTATGACACTTCCGAGCATATTTGAAACAATCAGATTCCATGGTCATCCAGTAATAACCCGCCCTTAGCATATTCTTAGCCATTGCATGTCCGTCGGCATGAGTACCGAAGGAGCCTTCATGAACTTCCTGCATTAACATGTCTGCTTCGTGTCTATCCACGCATCTGAGGAAAACCATGTTGAAGTTCCTCTTATACAGCACATCGTCTTTGTTCAAGAAGAAACTGCCTGCCAATCTTCTCAAAGTCTTTCTATCATTGTTGGATGCCCTTGCAGGGTACTCTTAATTCTTCAGAAAGCACTTGATGTCGTGGTACCAGGGCTTGTCATCAACTACTAGTTCAGCAGCAAACACATACGCGGCCCTATCAAGGCGTATAACATCGATCCTGGGAACCTGGTTCCACCGAATCACCTTGATCATGGATGATAGAGTAGCAAGAGCATCTGCCATATGGTTCTCATCACGAGGTATATGATACATCCTTACTATTGTGAAGAAAGTCAACAGTCTTCTCGTGTAGTCTCTGTAGGGGACCAAATTAGGATGGAGAGTATTCCAATCACCATTCACTTGATTGATCACTAGAGTTGAATCTCCGAAAATGTCCAAAGTCTTGATTCTCAAATCAATGGCTTGCTCAATACCCAAGATACAGGCCTCATACTCAGCTTCATTATTGGTGCACTCAAAAGTCAGACGAGCGGTGAAAGGCATGTGGGCACCTTTCGGAGTGGTAATGATAGCACCAATTCCACTTCCTTTGGCATTGACGCCCCATCAAACATTAAAGTCCACTTTTCATCTGGATCAGGTCCCTCCTCAACAACTGGCTCTTCACAGTATTTCATCTTGAGGAACATGATGTCTTCATCCAGAAAATCAAACTTCATCGGCTCATAATCATCAATCGGCTGCTGAGCAAGATAGTCTGACAGAATACTCCCTTTGATGGCTTTCTGGGATGTATACTGGATGTCGTACTCTGTCAGTACCATTTGCCAACGAGCAACCCTTCCGGTGAGAGCTGGCTTCTCAAATATATACTTGACTGGATCCATTTTGGAGATCAGTAAGGTTATGTGAGTCAGCATGTATTGTCTCAATCGCTTAGCAGCCCATGCAAGTGCACAACATGTCTTTTCAAGCATTGAGTATCTCGACTCATAATCTGTGAATTTTTTACTCAGGTAGTAGATGGCATGTTCTTTCCTACCTATCTCGTCGTGTTGACCGAGAACACAACCCATGGAATTATCAAGTATTGTCAAATACATAATCAATGGTCTCCCTGGGACTGGAGGCATAAGGATTGGAGGATTCTGCAAATACTCTTTTATTTTCTCGAAAGCCCTTTGGCAATCATCATTCCACCGGATAGCCTGGTCTTTTCTCAACAATTTGAATATTGGCTCACACGTGGCTGTTAGGTGAGAGATGAACCTTGCAATGTAGTTCAACCTTCCTAAGAAACCACAGACTTGTTTTTCTGTTCTTGGCTCAGGCATTTTTTGTATCACTTTCACTTTGGCCGGATCCACCTCAATCCCTTTTTCACTAACAATAAAACCCAGCAGTGTTCTAGATCTCACCCCGAAAGTACACTTGTTCGGATTAAGCCTCAGCTTGAATTTCCTCAAATGTTCAAACAGTTTCTGCAAATTCACCAAATGTTCTTCTTCCGTTTGAGATTTGGCAATCATATCATCAACATAAACCTCGATTTCATGATGAATCATATCATGGAAAAGAGTTACCATAGCTCATTGATATGTTGCCCCAGCATTTTTTAGCCCAAACGGCATCACCTTGTAGCAGAAGGTGCCCCATGGGGTTATGAAAGTTGTCTTCTCCATGTCTTCTGGTGCCATCTTAATTTGATTATAGCCAGAAAAGCCATCCATGAAGGAGAATACCGAGAACTGAGCCGTGTTATCCACCAAAACGTCGAAGTGAGGTAATGGGAAATCATCTTTAGGACTAGCTCTGTTCAGATCCCGATAGTCAACACACATCTGTACCTTTCCATCCTTCTTAGGTACGGGAACGATATTTGCAACCCATGGAGGATAATTCGTAACTGCTAGAAACCCTGCATCCAACTATTTTTGCACCTCTTCCTTTATCTTGACAGCCATCTCTGGTCTTGTTCTTCTGAGCTTCTGCTTGATCGGAGGACAATCTTCTTTGAGAGGCAAACGGTGTACCACAATGTCTGTGTCAAGCCCTGGCATGTCCTGGTAAGACCAGGCGAAGATGTCAACATACTCTTGCAGCAATTCAATCAACCCCTTCTTCACATTGTCTTCCAAAGCAGCCCCTATCTTGATTTCTCTCTTATCGTCCTCGGTGCCGAGATTAATCACTTCAGTAGACTCTTAATGCGGTTGAATGACCCTTTCTTCCTGTTTTAACAACCTGGCAAGTTCTTCAGGGAGTTCACAGTCTTCATCATCCTCTTCTTCAGCTTGAAAGATTGGATTTTCAAAGTCGAAGCGAGCCATAGCAGAACTGTTATCAATAGGATCCGGTGACGTGCATCTGCATGAGTGATGGTATGTGCTTATGAGTGCGAACAAGAAGTGGAAACTAAACAAAACATTGCCAAAATATTTTTTTTGATTTTTTTTGAAAACTGCAAAAATAGAAAGACAGTGAACAAAATATTTGAATGCAAAAAGACGTCCTTTATTTATGATAAAAAATGCAGGTATTCACATAGATGAGCCCTACAATGAGTCATTACACCCTAGGCGGAACATAAGACTTGGATATGCATGAATAAACAAAGAAAATTACTCTTCAAGAAGAGTGACTTGGATAATCTCTTCAGAAGACCAATTGCGGAGAACTTCACCTGGGACCCTTGGACGCACCCAGTTGTCAATGTCGCAATCACTATCCTCATCTTCTTTGTTGATTGCAGAGATCTAGCCATACTGAATGATGCCAGCACTGGAGAAAGTAATTGGCCCCTGACGAGTCTAAGGCGTTGAAGTTGTAGAAGTCAATGTTGGCTGATACCCAATCCTGAACTTGTCTTCCTTTATAGGTAAATCCAACAGACGTCCCCAACCGGGAGCAACACCTGAATTTACCAAAGCCTGTGCCTGCTTGAAGGACAAAATAGAGGCACCTGCTTCAACCTCTTCCACTGGAGCTGCATCCTTGACTTGAACTGCCTCAAAGGTCTGACACAGGGTCTCATGAATCTCACCTTCTACCTCTACATACTTGAATGCAGACAAGTGACTGACCAGAATATCCTCCTCACCACAGACGGTGATAATTCTTCCATTGATCGGGAACTTGATCTTCTGATGCAAGGTCGAGGAGACTGCCCCAGCATTGTGGATCCAAGGACGACCCAGCAAGCAGCTATACGAAGGACTGATATCCATCACAAAGAAGACGTGTTGAAGGTTTGTGATCCAATCTGAATGGGCAATTCTACCTCTCCGAACACCGACCTCTTAGAACCATCGAAGGCTCTTACCACAAGATCGGAAGGCTTCAAGATCCAACCTTCTACATCTAACCTTGACAGGGCTCTCTTGGGTAACACATTAAGAGAGGAACCTGTATCCACCAGAACATGGGATAGCACAGTGTCTTTACACTCCATCAAAATATGCAAAGCCTTGTTATGATCGCGTCTAGCTGGCGTCAAGTCAGAATCCGTAAAACCCAACCCGTTGCTTGCATGAACATTTGCAACGATCCCTTCTAGTTGGTTCACTAAGATCTCCTGAGGCACATATGCAGCATTAAGGACCTTCAGGAGTGCCTCCCTGTGTGCCTCCGAACACAGTAGGAGTGAGAGAATAGATATCTTGGATAGCGTCTAAATCAACTGATCGACTACCTTGTAATCGCTTTTCTTTATAATTCTCAAAAGTTCGTCCACATCCTTCGCAAAAGCAGGCTCAGAGCCAGCCTGTGGTGCAGAGGTACCCTCATTCATAACTTGCTTGCCTTTGGCCTTCGCCGTGGCGTCAACACTATCAGGTTGGGTAACCGGTGGTGAGAATAGTCTACCACTTCTGGTGAATCGCCCGGTTCCACCAACATTGTCCACTGCGGGATCTTTTAACTCAATTCCAGATCCAGACTTCTGATCCTGCACCTCTTCTACTCTCAGTGGCTGCTCCACTCTATGACCATGCGTGTACACACTCCCCCCGTAATGCCAAGGAATGGCCCTTTCGCTGGTGAAAGGTAAAGGACTAGGGGTCGTGATGGTCATAGTGGATTGATGCGGTCGCACTGGTGGCACCGATTGCGCTATTGGCGCACTGATCTGAGCGGTCGGATAGAAAATTGTGATAGTGACAATGTCACAGTCATACTCAGAAATCTTATTTATTGAAGTACAAACATCCGAAACATCGGAATCAAGTTCAACAAGTACATCAGAATCAAACACCATGTTTGGAATATCAGCAACAGCATCAGAAAAATTAATTACATCATTGGGAATTACAAAATCAGCAGGAATAACATTTGTAAATTCTTCAGCATCAATGACATCTTCAGACAAGAGAGGATCAACATCCGCATTCTCAACAACCCCTTCAACAACCCCTTCAACAGACCTTTGGGCAGATAGGTCTTCAGCTTGAAGGACACCAACGTCAAGCAAGGCCTGGATACCCTGTTGTAGCTTCAAACAACCCCCACTCTGTGCAACACAATCCAAACAACCGCTCTCACAGCCGGGGAAAACATCTGCCTTTAGCAAGTATTCTTTGATTTCTAACAGCGGAGTCTTCAGCTTCAATACCTCTTTGACTAATTTGACTTCTCCTTCAACCATGTTAACATTTGCTCTACCATGCTACGGCATAGGATTGTTGACAACATTAGGAGCCGGCGCAAAGTTAATGGCCTTTGAATCAATAAGGTCCTGAACTACGTGCTTAAAAGCTTTGCAGTTCTCAATAGTGTGGCCAGGTGCCCCAGAGTGGAACTCACACCTAGCATTGGCGTCATAACCCACTGGAAGCCTGCCAATGGGAGGAGCCAGAGTGCGTAACTGCCCAAGTTGCAACTGTTGAAGGTTAGGAAGCAACTGGGCGTACGACATCGGAAGAGTGTCGAAATGCCTATCCATCATCCTTTGTCTCTGTTGATAAGCAGGTTTGTTACCCTATTGTTGTTGGTATTGATTTTGTTGACGTTGAGGTTGTTGTTGTTGCATTGGTGCTGCAGCCGGAATGGTTACAGCTGCAACGTAAGGTTGCTGATGGTAATTCTGAAAGTTATTCTTGTGGTTACCCCTGCTCTGATGAGAAGACACAGCATTTGCATCCTCTTCTCTCCTCTTTTGTCCTCCTAAGAACGACTTCTTTGACCCCGAAGATGATCCAACCCCATTTTGGATCTTACATGTCTTCAAGTAGTTCTCCACCCTCTCACCGATAGAGACCGCATCAGCAAAATTCGACGCGTTGCAACCCACCAGACGCTCCAAATAAGATCCAGGCAGTGTGTTCATAAACATGTTGGCCATCTCTTTTTCCAACATCGGAGGCTGAACACGGGAAGCCAACTCTCTCCAGCGTTGAGCATACTCTTTGAAGCACTCGTTGCTCTTGAGAGACAGATTCTGGAGTTGAGTCCTGTCAGGTGCCATGTCCGCATTGTATTGATACTGCTTCACAAAGGCCTCAGCCAGGTCTCTCCAGCAACGAATATGGGCTCTGTCCAGCCTCATATACCACTCCAAGGATGCCCTAGCTAGGCTGTCCTGGAAGAAGTACATGAGCAGCTTCTCATCATCAGAATACGCGATCATCTTGCGGAAGTAAGCTTGTACATGAGTCTTCGGGCAAGAGTGCCATTGTACTTATCAAACACGGGGACTCTGAATTTTGGTGGAATTCTCACACCTGGGACCAGCCCCAAGTCAGCAACATCCACTCCAAGAGCATTATGCCCTTCCATAGCTTTTAACCTCTCTTCCAGTCTCCGAAACATAGGGTCCATACCATGGCCCATGCCAAAGTCCTCCTGAAGCAGGGGGAACTGATCTTCCTGATCATCATGGATGGGTTGTTGATCAAGGTTGCCATGTGGGATTGGGATAGGCCCCGGTCCATTGGGTCCATTAGCCTCTCCAGCTGGAGGATCAGCCACAACCTCCGGTTGGGTAGTAGGGGGATTCCTCTGTACCAACAATCTAAGCTCCTGCTGTCCTTGAGCCACTCCTTGGACCACTTCCATGAACTGATTCATGCGAATCCTCATCTCAGCGAGCTCTGCTTATAAACCTTCCATTGCTCCCTGTTGATTCCTTCGGGTACCGTATCGGTGAATGCCTGAGTCAACTATCCTAATAGTGGAACACCAAACAAACTGAGAACACTACATCGGTACATGTTATGCAAGACATGCTAATGAATATGCAAATGCAATGACATGTTTATCAATTTCAAAGGGTATTATACCCCTTGATTCCAGTCTCACATTAGATAAACAGTGTAAGAAAACCCCGACTAGAATCAAGAAGAAGATATAAACCCCTAGGAATAGATAAACATGATACATGCAATGCTTATGATTTAATTTTTATATCAGAGGAACTTTAGAGTCTTATTTGCAAATTTTGGAAATATTAAACGTTTATCACATACGGAAATATCACGTCAATTAATATTTGGAAATGTTTTTACGCCAAAGAAGTACAGTCTTGGTAACCAAATACAATACAAGAGAGAAGGAAAATGAACATCCTATGGACCCCTAGAAGAAATCGTCCAAATCCCTCGAGACCTGAAGATAAGCTGCACGAAGCCTCTTCACCTCCCTCTCATAGGTTGCCTCCATATCTGCTTTCTCCTTGGTGAGTCAGACGTACTTCCTCTTCCAAAACCTGGAAGACTGAGGAAGTAGAGAAGTCAATGCATCATCAGGATCATCAATAACCTGGTGCTCAAGGAACTCTATCAAAGCATCCTTCTCTCTGATCTGCTGAAGCAACTCCTCTCGTTCACGGATCCAAGCACGCGAACGGTCTTCGTCTCTCAACTCCCCTACTCCTTGGCTAGGGAGGGTTGAAGGCCCAGCCACAATCAAAGGTGTAGGTCTTGGATACTCATAAGGCATGAGGTACTCGGAAGCTCTCCTCTTAACCCAAGAGGTATAGGGTTCCAAAGCGATACAGTTCTTCGGACCTAGCTCCTTCCTTCCTTTCTTATGGATCTTGCGCCAAGCGCGGACCATCCTGCCCTTCACGCCTTGGGGATCTTTACCCTCCTGAAAGAACACACCCTCTAACAGAATGTTATTGGGTTTATCCTTTAGGGGGAACCCAAGCTGACGACGTGCCAAAATAGGGTTGTAGTTAATTCCACCGCATGTACCAAGAAGAGGTACATTGGAGAATTCACCACAAGAGTCGATAATCTGCACACCATCATATACACGGTTGTACCAAAAGATATCATCATTAGTGAGAGACATAAGTCTTGTGGACCACCGTAAACATCCTTTGTTCTCCTTGAAGGCGAACGTCTGAGGCAAGTGTGAATTAAACCACTTGTACAACAGAGGCAAACAACACACAATGGTACCACCGCCCTTTGCATTCCTCATATGCAAAGAGAAATAAGTGTCACCCAACAGAGTAGGAACGGGATTAAGAGTAGAGAAAGTCCTAATGGCGTTCACATCCACAAACTTGTCGATGTTGGGGAATAACACTAGCCCATAGATGAGAAGTACAAATATGGCCTCAAAGGCGTCCTCACTCATGGCCTTCCCAAACATAGTAGCTTGATCAATAAGGAAATCAGACGGGAGACCTTGAATTCCACCTTTGGTAGTCATATGAGCACCAATAATAGATTCATCTATACGCAACAGATCAGCAATCTCTTGAGAAGAAGGAACTCTCTCCAAGCCACTGAACAACAACTGGTCTAGGATAGGTATGCCCACAAGATAGGCATACTCCTCAAGCGTGGGCAAAAGCTGGAAATCCGGAAAAGTGAAGCAACGGTACAAGGGATCATAGAACTGCACCAACACACTCATTAGACCTTCATCCACTTGAGTAGCTAGAATAGACATAAGCTTCCCATGACAAGCCTTGAATTCCAAGGGATCTAATACATAGGATGTCAAACTCCTTAACTCTTTCAAGTCGGGTTGTCTGAAACTGTACTTCTTCGTATTCCTTCTTTGCTTATCCATGTCTGAAAATTTGCAAATAGACCTCTTAAGTTCCTTGAAAATTTTCTCATTGTTGATGATATGGATGTGTATGAATGCATGAATGCATGGATGCAACAATCACACTCAAGGATCAAGCAAATCACACCACACAAAGGTCATGGGATGGATCAAGTCATCCTTAATATCAATCATCCATTTTGGTGGATTATGGTTTACACCTTATCAACACCCAAGTTCCATTGATATTAAGGATACACAAGAACGGATCAACCACGAATCAAGGGTTTGTTGTGAGTCGCGAGCATGGAGTCTTGGTTAAGAACCACCCAAAGGGAGTGTACTATGGTTAAACCTGACAATCATGTTCTACAAGAGGTTCCCATAGTCATCGTCCCATCTTTCGGATATTATCGGATAAACGACTACTCGTATTCCAAAAATATTCTCAAGAGAGACTCTTATGAGTGTAGTATCGCGTAACAATCGTATCAAATCTTACACTTGAACGATCTTCACACTACGTCCTAAAAATAGGCCAAGATGCGTGTGGTAAACTAAGGTCCTTGGGTTCTAAGGCATATATTGGAAAGAGTAATGCCTAACCACGACTACTCGTGTGACATTATTGATCCCAACATAACCTCCACCAAGTGAATGGGCTTGCAAGTCAACTTGATAAGGAATAACTCCACACAAGTCAACAAGACTATGCCATTCTCCTATCCTAAGTGCACTCGAGTTTGGGTATAGAACTCATCTCACAAAGATCACCAAGCATACAAGGAATTAATATTCAAACAATTCAATCATTGCATACAATACAGTAATCCCAAATTGCACAAAAATATGTCACAAAGCAATATACCATACAATACAACAAATATGAAAAGTAGGCAAAACCCACTAGGCAAATGATAGTCCCCAGCAGAGTCGCCACTTTTCTGTAGCGAGGTATTCGTTACCATTAGAGATATTGACTAAATCCAAGGTAAACCATACAAGTCGAGTCGCCACCGCACTTCTATTTATCCAAAGGAATGGTTAGAAAGCGAACAAAAACCTAAAAGTTTTATCGAATCAAAAACTAGTAAAAATGTCAGAGATCTGGGTAAGGGGGTTGGTTATGCAATGGGAAGGTTTTAAGCACCCAAAACATCCTAGGTACTCCTAGGGAGCCCTTTTCATAAGTGTTGTTCTAGTCTAAAGGGTGTAGGTATATCTAAAGTACTATTTACTAAAAGGAAGGTTAAAAGAAAATGACTCGCAAGGATGTCGCATCCACTGCCTATGTATCTCATCTGAGTATCAGAATCAGAGTCTTCGTAGCTCGACTACCTATGGGTTAAAGAGAAGTGTGCTCGGTAAGACGTCGCGTCTTATGCCTACGTATCTCATCTGGAATGAGAATCAGAGCAAAACGTAGTTCGGCTAACTAGGGGAACAAGGGTCTCGATTGCAACTAGGGAAAGGGAAAGGGACGGTCTCGATCGCAACGAGGGCGAGAGAAAAGAATCGCAGCAAGGGCGAAAGCAAGTAAGGATTAGTTGTTATTCGTCAGTCAAAAACTCGGCAAGACATCGTATCTCGTGCCTACGTATCTCATCTGAACATGAGAATCAGAGTTGTCGTAGTTCGGCTAACTAGGGGTTAAGGATTACCATCTGAACATGGACTTACAAAAGAGGACACCAGCTGTGTCAAAGGAGCGTGGGCAGTGTGTTCAACATCCTAGTAGTAGGTGTCGCAGCTCGCTGAATCGAGTCTTAGGCAGTTACCTCTTTGCAATAGAACGGACTGACATGCCACAAGATCGGAGACACACGGAAGGTCTAAAAGTGGGGAAGCTCTACTCTAGAGTTGTCATGCAATATGGACCTATGTGTTAGGATTTACAAAGGGGAACATCTACCTAATGTTAGCATGCAAAGAATAGGGGAATTATGCCTATGTTATCATACAAATGGTTCTACCTAATGGGTGCTACCTAAACGGAACAAGAGTCGATGGACGGAGCGCAGAGAGGAATTACGGATAAGGGTAGATGGTGATGCCGGAGGCAATCGACTTACAGGTAGATGGCGATGCCTGAGGCAATCGACTTACAAGAGGATGGATGAATGCGTGTTGGTTCTGTTAAGTTTTGAAAATGATTACTCGACGTTGGATCGAGCTTTTGATCTTATTTTGAAATGGTTATCGGATGTTCATTTTAATTCTTGTATTAACAGGTGAATAGAGAAATAAAGAAATAAATATTATACACTTTATGGGAGAGGGGTACATTTGTTATGAATGGGGATTGTTCATGGCAAACAAACAATAAGAATATATGTCTCATACATCATACAAGTAGGCAACAGTTATCAATCAGATCGGATAAATAAACAATATATAATCAAACCAAAGAATCAAATAATGGAGCATTTAAACAACTCATGGGAGTATGAACATGTTAAATAATCAAGCAATAGAAAGCATGAATGAGAGAAACAAGTATAAAAGATAACAGATGAATCAAACAGATGAAAATATACACACGAAGGGTCCACTGAATAATTTAATCAGGAAATGAGGTAAGGACCAAATAAAATCAAGGTAAAAGATCTCTAATACATGACATATGAGATGAACAAGGGAGGATCAAAATATTTCTTCAGATGCCATAAGCAATCCCTAAGTCAAACGTCGATCATAAAGAAGTCAACTGAAAATTCAAGTCAACTTAAAAAATAACAAATAAATAGCACATTAATCAAGAAAATTATGAAAAATTAAACTAAATAAGGTGGGGTCAAGACATCATCATCCCCCAAAAATATTTTAACAATAATGAAAATTGGTACGTGAATTAATTAAAATAAAACAGAAGTCAAATTAAAAGTCAATTAATAAGAATAGGTTAGAAATAAATCAAGAATAAATAGTAAATTAATCAAGAAAATTATGAAAAATTAAACTAAATAAAGTGGGGTCAGGAAATCATCATCCCCCAAAAATATTTTTAAAATAATGAAAATTGGTACGTGAATTAATTAAAATAAAATAGAAGTCAATTTAAAAGTCAACCAACCAAACTAGGTCAAAATTAAATTGGAAATGTGAAATAAAATTCCAAGAAAAGGTCAGGTTGACCATGAGACAGTGGTCCACCTTCATCCCAAAAATCAAAAGCTAAAAGTAATTTTAAGTGATAAAAATAAAATCAAGAAAAAAATGTGTGTTAAAATGGACCATTCAGAATAAAGAATTAAAATAAAATATTAATATTAAATAAATACGAAAATAAAAATTATTTAAAATTAAATAAAACGTTAAGAAAAGTGAAAAATATTTTTGGGTAATTTTATGGACGAAGAAAACATTTTAAATAAGAAAAAGAAATATGAAAACGGAAGGATTAATGGTGATGAACATGGTAAGCAAGCATAGATATATCAAAACATGGCCATGGAAGAGATGATTACCTAATGGAAAATAGAAGTGGAATGGAATCTGATATGTTATGAAGCTTTGCCTCCTTGCCACGAGATTCCAATGCTCCCTTAGGATTAGGGTTTCAGCTTCATAAATAGGGTGGATTAGGTGTTCTCATGGGCTTTTTAATAAGTGATTTATCCATAAGAATAAAAGTGTGAAGTGAGGTGTAAAATGTTGTTATTTTGGGCCAAACTTAAGTGAATGGATGTCCAATGCATGGCCAAAAGAGGTAAAAAAACGTGACTGGTTTGTGCAGCATGCTTAGAAAATCTGATTGGGCCAGCGAGGCCCAAAATCTGCCTAGAAAATCAAGTCATGGTGCCCACTTTAAATGAATGTATCTCTCAAACCATGGGTCCAAATGAGATGATTCCAAAAGTATGTGAAAGAGGACATGGCAAGGTACAATTGTTGTGAAGAGAGTATTTTCAAATAATGCCTTGAAGTGCAAGAAAACTGGCCAAGAAGTCTTGACAAATTTTGAAGATTTTGGACTTAGAAATTTTTCAAGTGTCCTAAAAAAATGTCTCACTTTGACTAAGCATAACTTTCTCAATTCTAATCCAAATGGAGCAAACTTTATATCTCTAGAAAGCTTGGAACAAGAGGAACAACTTTCATGTTGGAGAAATTTTCAAATGGAGCTTTTATCTTGATGCAAAATGGGCTTAAAGTGAGTGCAACGATCATGAAAACTTGCCCTAAATGGAAAGTCAACCATTTCCAAATTAAGTAACTTTTCCAATTCCTGATTAAATGATGAATCCATGATTCAACCTTGATAAAGTTTCACATGTAGGATCCCCTAGGCATGGATTTTGAGATTCCACTCTCAAAATGTCAGGAGTTGACTTTTCTGGCCCCCACAGTTGACTTTTCCCAAACTGTCTGATTCTCGATTCCATTGATCAATTGAAGCACTTCTAGCTCAAATGAAGAGCTGATTTTTTGTATGTAGACCCTTGTGGAAATGTTGAGGTCCATGGAAAAGAGTTTCTCCCAAAGAATCAGAAATAAACTGATTTTATACCAAACCCTAGTTTTAGGGCAAAATGATCAGGAACTGATTGCACTGATTGCCAATGGATCTTTCTGAGATAATTGTGAATCTTCCTAGGCCAAGATGCCTCTCTAATCATGCCATGGATGAGCTCCTCTACTTCCAACCAAACATTGTCTGTTGCAGGTAGCCATGAACCCCTAATTTCTGATTAAATCCAGATGAACACTCTGATAGCTTTGAATCCTTCACTGATGAACTGAGGACCATAATAAGATACTTGGACCCCCCCTGAGACCCTTGAGACTTGTATACTTAGAAAATGAAGTCCAATTCTCAATCTTGCTTTGTGCGGGCTCCTTGTGTTAAGGAGTGATCGATCAAAACCTGATCTCCATGTTACTAATGCAGTATGTAATGAGTATGACCTAATATGATGCTAATGACGTGTAAAACATAATTCCATGCTTCCAGGAAAAATGAAGGGTAAATTTTGGGGTATTACAGAACCCAAGCTGACGACGAGCCAAAGCAGGGTTGTAGTTAATTCCTCCTTGTGTACCAATGAGAAGCACATTAGAGAATTCACCACAACTATCAATAATCTCCAAATTGCTTAAGGACGGGTCATACCAAACTATATCATCATTAGTGAGAGACATAAGTCTCTGAGACCACCGTAGACAGTGTTTGTTCTCCACAAAAGCAGGCGTCTGAGGCAAGTGCGAAATAAACCACTTGTACAGAAGAGGAATGCAACAGACAATAGTTCCACCACCCTTAGAATTCCTTAGATGCAAAGAGAAATACATATCACCCAACAAAGTAAGCACATGATTCCCAATCGATAAAAGTCTAATGGCGTTAACATCAACAAAACCGTCAATGTTAGGGAACAAAGTTAATCCATAGATGAGCAACACAAAGATAGCTTCAAAAGCTTCCATACTACCAGCTTGAGAAAAAGTGGTAGCTTCCTTGATGAGGAACACAAATGGCAACCCAAATAACCCTCATTTCTTCACCCAATGAGCCTCTATCTCAGACTACTTCAAGTGAAGAGCTTCAGCAATAACACTAGACCGGGGAATCTCCTCCAATCCACTAAAAGGTACTCTACTAGAAACAGGTATCCCCAAAAGATGAGAATACTCCTCCAAGGTAGGCACAAGCTGAAAATCCGGGAAAGTGAAACAATGGTAAAGAGGATCATAGAACTGCACTAGCATACTCAAGAGTCCTTCAACCACATCAGCAGACAAGATGGACAGAAGCTTCCCATGATGTTGTTTGAAGTTCAAGGGATCTAATCCAAAAGATGATAGCTTCCTTAACTCTTTCAAGTCGGGACATCTAAAACTGTACTTCTTAGTGTTCCTTCGTCCATAATCCATGGTCTGAAAATATTTGCAAATGATACCTTAGTTCCTTGAAATTTTCGTGTGATGAATGTTATGATGCGCATGAATGCATGAATGCAACAATCACAAATAAGGGATCAAACACAAGGCAAACAAAGGTCAAGGGATGAATCAAGTCATTGTCAAGATCAATCATCCATTTTGGTGGATTATGGTTTACACCTTATCAACACCCAAGTTCCATTGATATTGACAAGACTTGATTGGATCAACCAAGAATCAAGGGTTTGTTGCGAGTCACGAGCATGGAGTCTGGGTAAGAACCATCCCAAGGAATGAACTAAGGATAATAACTTGTAGATCATATTCTAAAAAGTTCCCAGAGTCTTAATTCAATCTATCGGATATTGCAGGTTAAGATGACTGACTCATCGACCCATAATATTCTCAAGAGAAACTCGTCTGAGTGTAGTATCGCGTAACAACTGTTATCAAGTCTACACTTGAACAGTTTCCGCACTACGTCCTAAATAGGCCAAGATGGGTTAGGTGCTCTAAGGTCCTCAGCTTCTCAGACCCAATTAGAAATAGTAATGCCTAACCATAAATACTTGTGTGACATTTCCAAATCCAAAGGAGTCTCCACTGAGCAGATGGATCTCAAGCCAACTTGTTAAGGACTACTCCACACAAGTCGAACATGACTATACCATCCTCCTATCTTAATTGCACTCAAGTTCAGGTTAGAACTTATCTCACCACTCAGAGATCACCAAGCACAACAAGCAGATTATATCACACATACATATATACAAATATATTCACACAAAAAGTAGGCTAAACCCACTGGAGACTACTCCCCAGCAGAGTCACCACTTAATTTCTGTAGCGGGAAATTCATGATCATTAAGCTATTGACAAGCTAGGGATCAATTAACAAGAGTCGCCACCGCGCTTTTATTGTTTCCAAGGGGAAAGGGAAAAAGTACGAACAAAACCCAACTAGTAAGAAGTTTTCAAATAAAAACTAATAAAAATTAGAGATCATAGGTAAGGGGGTTGGTTACACAGAGGGAAGGTGTTAGCACCCAAAGTGTCCTAGGTACTCCTAGGGAGCCCTTTTTGTGTGCATATGTATTTTGTACAAAGTGATGTTTACAAACAAATAGAATGAGAGGATGAGAAAAGAATTCATTAATTATATTTTTGTGTTTGACAAGACCTTCGGTCTCGTGCCTACGTACCAACATAAAAATGAGGGATCAAAACCTCGTAGTTTGTGCTATAAAGTTTCAAAATGGATGCATTGATTTTAACAAAATTTAAATTTGAAAGGCACAAAGGCCTTAAAATGGTTTGAATGAGTTAGTTCTTTTTGGCTTTTTGAAAGTTTAAGTCAAGTATAGTTAAGTTCATTTACAAGTTTGATTTAAGAAAACAAGTTTGAAAATGCAATGGTATAAGGCCAAAGTTTCTACCTTTTTTTTGCAAAAGTGGTCAAAGTTTAGAACAAAAGTAATTCACACAAAGAAGTTTTTTTTAAAAACGGAGGGGGGGGGGGATTTTGAAAATTAAAGAAATGGGGAGAAGATGAAGAGACTATCCTATACACAAAAATTTAAAAGTTTAAAGTTGAAAAGATCTGACCAAAAATGGGAGCAATCCAATAGACAAGTATGTCAATAGAAACCCAGAATTCCTTTGGACTTTTAGAATCAAGCAACACACAAATGCACAATTATATCAATCTTGAAGAGCAAAGGCATCAAACAAAGATGGCCTCATCCAAGCTTATCCACTTCATGATCTTCTTCAAAATAGCCCATATAGCAGATGAATTCCACAAGTCACAGGTTCAACATAACAGCTTAACAATGATCAATGTTGCAGATGAACTGGAGAGATCTTGAATGATGTATCAGATGAATTCAAATTGCAAGTACTTGGTTCTTCAACAAATTGGCATTGGCCAAGTCCATTAGCAAAGTAATGTTGCATATATTCTAATTCCAATTAGGCAAGATCAAACCAACAGTTCACTCAAAAGTCTTTTAGGGTTTTTGTTGTTATTATGTACATTAATGGTCAAAGACCAAACAAACAAACAAGGCAACACAAACAAAATAATATCACACGATATGGTCCAAATGGACAAAGTGAAAATTACATAAATATAAACAATTAGAATGATATGTATAATGGCAAATGATAATAAAGTGCTAAAAGTAAATTGCATTAAAAGTAAAAGCTTGAAAGTAAAGGTTAATAGTTAGTAAGTTAGGGGTTAGTTTTGTTTTGCTTTTGATGTCAAGACATTCTTTGGAGAACACTCAACCCAAACTTGCCACAAGCATGGATCCTTGAACCAAAACATCTTCCAAAGGAAGGAAAGAAGGGCAAGTTTCCACACAATACCATGGAAGAGGGGAGACTTACAATCTCACTAACTAGAATGATTATGCCTTTTGTGTCACAAATTTAGCGTTATGTTAAGCAATCGTTATTGGACTTATGTAGAAGTCACAACTATTTGAGGTCGGGCAATAGACTTTTGGTGTTAATGCATGTTGGAGACATAGTATTATGAACTATGCTCATTAAACATACCACACACAAAAAATATGCAAAAGGTGTGGCCTAATCTCATCCATACTCATGTTAATCTTTCAATCAACTAGTATTAGGACTTTGAGATGTCATTGGCCAAATGGAAATGAATGGATGAAGAAGGGGAATTAGATGAAGAGGGAAGGGAATGAATGAGATCACAAATTGGTCAAAGGAGGACTTTTACCAAATTAATATTATTCATTCATTTTGGGAGATGGAATTTACATTCCATCAATCCCCTAAATCCAATAATATTAACTTGACAAAGTCAAATTAACCTTGACCAACACCCAACAACAAATAAGAAACTCAATTAAGTCAATCAAAATGGTCAACACAATTAAAATGGCATTTATTCAATTAAAAATAGTAAAATAATGCATTAAATTCAAATATGTTTTGTCCAAATCCTAAAATCTCATCAAAACACCAAATAAATGGCCATGAGATTTATCATAGGTCAAACAAGGTCAAAGGACCTTGGAGAAAAAATTTCATGATTTTTGGACACTTAAACATATTTTTATACAATTAAAAACAAATGAAAAATCAATTAATTCATGAAAAATATTAATAATGATCCAAAAAGTAATTTTAATTCATAATATGAAAGAGAAAAATATTTGAAATTTTTTGGTGAAAGTCCCATATTTTTTGGATCAATATTAAATTTATTATGAATTATCGAAGAAAATGGAATTAAAATGAAAATCAGAAAATCCTAAATTACGTGGACCATCAGATCTCCCTCATTAATTGAGGTGGCAGATCTTATGATCCAAAATGCGCGCTCAATGTGTTCCTTAGTCAAATGCGTTGTAACATGAGTAATCACAAGGCACGACTATGATTAAAACGTGAGAATTAGATCCCATGGTCCAGATGCAAGCCACATCATCGCCGGAGCCAGAGCTCCGGTCATCTTCCCCGGTGAGCTCCACCGGGCTGGTCAAGATGAACCATCACTAAAATACAAAATAGGGACATGATTTTAAAGAGAAAACATCACTGAGCACGAATATCACCTCCAATTCATCCAATTCCAACTATATTAAGAGATATGTGGAATTGAAAAATGAGGTTCATGATCTGAGTTGCTTCGATTTGGGCTTAAAGCAACTCAATCTTCTTGCCTACATTGGTAGGAGTTCAGAAAACTCAAGAATAAATGGAATTGAGCAACAATTTAAGAGAATCGAAGAGTTTAAAATTTCTGCAAATTACCTTCAATGGAGGTCTGAGCTTGCTAGATCTTGATCTGAATCGTGCTTGGCTTCACTTCAGTTGCTTGCAGAAGAGGAATGGAAAGGTTTAGAAGCAATGGACTCCTGGAGAATTGAATTCCAAAATAGTGGCGATTCAAGCTCAAATTTAAATGAATTTATCAGGGTTATCCTCTTAGAGTGAAGGGTTTTAAATGGAGATTCAAAGCTGGCGTAATGTGTGTATTAATTCTGAGCATAAGGGCCTCAATTTATAGGGAAATCAAATGATATTTGCACACTCTTTCCACTTTCCAAATTTGGTAAAATGATGATGCCATGCTGCATGGGCGCGCATAGGCCCATGTAATGATGGCTTGAAAGTCCAAATGAATGATCATATGCTTTGAATATGGATTGGATTGCAAGGTACATGTGCATTGTCACTTGAAGATTGATCCATGCCAAATGATATCAGCCTGTTAAAGCCATGCGCAGCCTATGCATTTCAGTCCAAAATGAATGATTTTGAGCTCTTTGGAAAGGTTAGATCAAGAGGAACAAGTTTGGAAGAATTTGACATATCAAAAAATTTCTAAGTGTTAAGCCATATGTCTCAATATTCCACCTTGCTTAACTTTTTATATGAGCTTCAAATGAGAAAGGTGTCTTCATAAAAGTTGTAGCTCTCTAAAATACCTTTAAAATGGTCACCAATTTCATTTCATTTGGATTTGAAATGATAAAGTTATGCATTTTTGAAGTTTGGAAAAATCACTTGATCAATGGTATAAGTCAAAAGTGACCTATAATGTAACCTCATATCACATATTCAAAGAAGTTGAATTAGCTCCCACTCCAAACATCAAAGTTGAAGTAGACACATTGAGTTTGATTTTGAAACTTGGAAATATTTCATCTCATAAAAATTGAGCAAGTTATGGCCTTGGCAAATTGACTTTCAAATTAGGGTTTAGACAAAATGACCTATAATGTTTCAACATAGAAAATGATTTTCCAAGCAAAACTATCTCTAGGTCTCAACATGAAAGTTGTTTATAATGTCATCTAGAGTAATTTTTATCTTGAAATCATTTTCATATGGTGAAAATTGTAGGAGACAGGGTCTAGGGAGACCTAGTTTTGATCAGATGAATTCATCTGGCCAACCACCATCAACCAACTTGCTAATTTCCAATTATCTTGACTTTATTGCCTCATGGTAGATAATATATGCATAAGATGATTAATTTTGAAGTGTCCCTTTAGAAATTTGATCAATTGGTGAGATAGCTTGTTGGAGAAGTTACTCAAGATACCCAGACAAACTAGGGTTTCCAAGGAAAATCACCCTCAAACTCTTGAAGCAAACTTGATCAATATAACATGTAGAGAACATTGGGACTCATATATTATGTTCATAACCATTATTGAATTGATTCTTTGAAATTCTGGTATAGTCAGAGTTCAGATGTTCTACACGAAGTTATGACATCTGATCCAACAATGTTACTAAATACAACAAGACAGTTATACAAATTACAACCCAGTACTCATATGCACTCAGTTACAGATGTCAAGACATCTGCTAATATACCACCATGGACAGAAGAACATCCAGTTTTTTCCATCTAGTGCAAAGACACAGTAGAGATCAAACATAGCCCTTATGTTTATTTATCCTGCCCAGTTATCAGCATGATGTCTCAACATTGATTTGAACATCACACGTCCCAACACTACAGATGGGTGAACTGTAACAGACCAACCAGTCTATCAGTATCAGCAGTCAATAATGAATGTCATAACATTCTGTTTTGCAATCAGACTGCAGGCTATGTGTCAAGTCTGTTATTCTCTTCATAAACAGACTAGAAACAAACTGAGTTATAACAGACAAAAGATAGTGTACAGAAGGTAAAAACACCAGTAATTGTTAACCCAGTTCGGTACAACATTACCTACTCTGGGGGCATACCAAGCCAGGAAGAAGATCCACTATTAGTAGTATTAATTCAGAGTTAAACTCCCCCGTTTACAACTCTTCACTTAATCCCTACCCAATGCAATCTATACCTAGGCACTCCTAGATAGAAATCTCCATTTTCCATTCCTATCATTACAATTACCATGTAATGTTTAGACAACCTGAACTTGCTTCTTAGCTTCGTTCAAGAACATAACCACTCTTGCCTACAGGCTTTGAGTTACAAATAATCTCATGCTTTCAAGCACTGAGAAACATTTGGTAACCTTCCCACAGGTTGGGAGGTTTACCTCACACATACCCCTAATTTTTACATTGTTTGAGACTTACAATTCCTAGGTTACAATCTACTATTTATAACCTAATCACCCAACTGGATTTGGGCCTTCAGAAATCGCAGCAAATCTTTCCTTTGCTGTTACAGAGCTGGCAGAATTCTTCTGCTACAATCAAGGTCTTCAATCTTGCTACAATCAAGGTCTTTAATCTTTTATTTCCTAAAAGATCTCCATATTTGGAAACTGTATTTTCGCCAAATATATTCACCAAATCTTCTGATTGAATCTTCAAGATCTTCACATAGGAGTTAGGATATTCACCAGATCTCCTAATCAATCACAAACCAAACCAGAATTGACTGATTCAGTTTTATACACATGTGAGATGTCACAGTCCCAATGTCGTGACATCTTACATGACATGTTGGTCCAGATGTTGAACTTCTTCAACCCAACATATTAAAACAACAGACCCAACATATTAAAACAACAGAGGTGATTACATTATTTGTTTTACAAAATTAATGTCAATCTTAAGGTACTAACATTCTTGATTGTGCTCTTTGTTCATGAGGGTCCCAAACCCTAGATGTGATCTTGATGAATCAAGGAGATCATGCCCTTCCTACAAAAGAGTTAGATAGATACAAAGACATATTTTTGGTATTTTGGATAGTGAAATGATAAAATACAAGTATGATATAATCATAAAGTGCTTGGTGATCTCTCCCAAAACAAGCCTAATGAAAAGGGGTAAGGAGAATGCCAAGATATGATCCCAATGCTAATGCTTATGATGGAATTGCATGAGGGATCTTAGGGTCAAAATTGGGGTCTTACACCATCCTAAACTTATTCTCTCATTCAATCAAATAATCATAAAATTAAAAAAAATATAAGAAAAAGTTTAGGATAGTAAACTTGAGCCCTTGATTAATCGGATTCAATGGCCAAGATAAAAACAAAGAGACACACATTGTCAATCACCCGATTGACAATATGTGTTTCTTTGTTTTGATCCTGACCATTGAATCTGATTAATCAAGTGCTCTTGTTTACTATCCTCAACTTATTCTCTCATCTAACCAAAAAATTAGAAAATAAAAAAAATCAAAATAAGAAAAAGTTTAGGATAGTAAACTTGAGCCCTTGATTAATCGGATTCTATAGCCAAGATTAAAACAAAGTGACATATGTAACACCTCAAAATTTGCCCTCCTCTCTTGGGACTTGCTTAGCATATTGCATTTCATCTTTCAGGACATTAGGCATTACATTTTTGCATGTCATGTGAAAATAATGAGCAAGTCATCCTCCTAGGTCTTTCTCAAAAGATGGAGAGGTTAAGAGATGCAAGCCTAAGGGTCTCATGAATTGATCATTAGCCATCTGAGGTTTGTGCTTCAATTAGGGTTTCTTGGTTCCTCAAGGAGATTGGGTATTATCTTGGTTGAAATGGTACATCATCATCATCATCATGGTTCATAATTTCTGATCAAGCTCCTTAGGATTAGGGTTTTGACCTCTAGTCAACCCTAATCAGTTGCATTATGCCAATCAGGGTTTTTCAAGGAGATGAGGTCTTTAGTGGGAAGGAGATCATCATGTGATTTTATTGAGCTTGTATAAGCTAGGGTTTCATTTTGGAGCCATTTCATCAAGAGATTGAGGCTCAAATTCATCTGTGCATGACCAAGTCATCTATCAACCACAAAAGTCAACTGTAAGGTCAACTGTTGGATTTGGAGGTGGGAAGTGAGTAGAAATACTTCATTCATGTTCAAACAAGTCTCATTTGACATTTCAAACATCAACTTTGAAGAAAATAAAGTCAGGACAAAACTTTCCAAAAATAGAAAGTGACCTGTAATTTGAATTTGCCAAAAATGGAAAGGTTTTCAACTCAAGATTACATCATCAAGAAAGCTTCAAATGAAATTTTGTTGAACATGAAAGTTGTAGATCTTTCTCTCCCATTTCCAAAAAGTCCAAGATCATCAATTTATCATGTGTGGTTAAGGAGATATGGTTCAATCTTGACAAAGTGAACATGGAACTTCAAATGGGCATAACTTCTCAACCAAAACTCCAATTCAAGTGGTTCTTTTTGCTAAATTCTCCTTTTAACCTTTAGCTTCCAAATCTTGCATTGCATTACATCAATTATCATCACATAATCATTTGCAAAATCTTGGATTTTTGGAGGGAAAACATGAAATTCAAAATTGGTGAATTATTTGAACATTTGGCAATTACCATTGATTTTAAAATATGGTTTTAACTGAAATTCAATAATTTTCGTGTACTGTTCATCCATGATTTCCATGCATAAGGGTGAAAGCTCAATTTGCCAAAACACCTTGAAACTTAATCCATTCCATTACCACTTAGCTTAAGCTTAATTAAACATGATTAGTGGAGCATATAAAAGCCAAACCCTAACTGTTTTTCAGTTTGGCAATCACAATTTGAGATCTAGATCAAAAACTCCAAAAATTCTCTCTCACCATTTCTTCAATTTTCTTCAAACAACTTGCATTTCTTGGGATCAAGTCATCATCTGGAAGCATCATGGAGTAAGATTGAAGGAGGAACCAAGAGAATTCGTGCATGCTTGAAGCATATTCAAAGCTTGAGTTCATTAATGGTGGATCCAAAATTTGTTGAAGTCGTGCACAATTAAGCCTTAATCTCTCTTCCAATTACTTGCACAAGCATTCTGGAGCAACATTGAAGCCATTACAAAGCCTGAATCAAGCAAATTCCAAAGCTGCTCTTCAAGAGGTCATGGATTCGATCTCCTTATTTCTTTAAATTATCATGCTATACTTGTAAATCTAAGAACACTGATGATTCTGAGCTTTGAACCACTAAAATCCATGCAATATTGAGTGAGTTAGGGTTGTTCAAAGTTTTGTGCATGAAACTTGATATGTTCGATTCTCAAATGTTAGTTTGATTTAAGCTTAACTAGGCATGGATTCGTGATGTACATTGAAAGATCTTCATGTTCATATGCTTAATTGTGAAAACTGGGAAAATTGTTCTTGAGGTTGATGAACAGTGATGAACACGATGAAGAAGACAAAGTGCAGGTTTTAGGCAACGGTTTTGGATCTCTGTTGCCACGATAATGCGTTGCCTTTGTGTTTGTGTTGGGGCTTGCACGTGATTGGTTGCATGGAGCGCCCATGCGCGTCTCCCATTGGCCAGAACCAGCGTTTAATGAAACGCTGCGTTCCATGCTTGGCGCCAACATCTTTTTTCAAATTAATTAAATAATATTCCTTTTAATTCATTTGTTTCTTTCATTTCCATTTCATTTTATTTCCAACCTTTAAAACTTCATAACTAATTGAGTTTTGATCCAAAAAATATGAGGATTTTTGCATTGTGTTTCTTTTTTTGTCTTGTATTTTATCATCATAAGTTTGAAAATTGTGCCTGGTCTGGAAATTATTTTGCCTAGGGTTTGTGAACATGTATCATATCTTGACCTTTCCTTGCTTCTTCATTTGTGAAATGCTCATTTTTAATCCAATGCTCATGAAATTTTACATGTTGAAACTAGACTCATGGCTTGAAATTATGGTGTTGATTTGGTATTTTTATCATGTGTCATTTCTGTTTTATGATTTTTTTAAGTTAGGTGTGACAATGTGTGTCACACCTTGTGATGTTCAACTTGATTGATTAATTTGCCATGCCAAATGAATTCCAAATGTTCTGATTTTTTATATGAGGCTTGATATGAATGTTGTGATTGCTCATCATGTTTGTTGGAATTTTTGGGATCATTCCTGATTTAATTGAGATTTTTCATTCTAGATGGTCACATTTGAGCTTTTACATTGCCTTGAACTTCATTTGTTTGTGAAATGCTTGTTCCTTATCCAATGAATGTGAAACTTTGCACACTATTTCTAGACATGTTGAATGGTGTTTTGGCTTTGGTTTGAGGTTTTTACCATGTTTCATTTCTGTTTTAGGCCTATGCTAAGTTGGTGTGACCATTTGGTGTCACACATGTGCTTGTTTGTGCTTGCCTTGGCTTATGCAATTTTATTACCATGCCTAATGTTGTCCAAATGCTCTAATTTTTTGTGTGATGATCATGTTGTATGTTCTGTTTACTCATGAATTTTTCCAAGATTATTTGAATCATTTTTGAATTAATGTGCATTTGTTCATTCTGGTGTCACAATGTGGTTACAATTTGCATACCTTGCCATGTTTGGTTCATGAAATGGATTTGGTGATTGATAATGAGATGAGACCTTTTTGGATTGTGTTCTTAATTGATTGAAGTTGATTCATGTTAAATTTCATGTTCTGTTTTGGATTTTTCTCCATCTTTGACCCTAGGCCTTGACCTAGTGGTTTGTCTCATGTTTGAGCTTTGATTTCAGGTGGAGCATTCAAGTTCCATAATTGTTGGTGCTCTATCACTTGAGCATTTGATGTTTACCTTTGACTACTAACCTTGTGTGTTTTGTAGGGTTGTTAACTCATTTGAGTTTGACTTGTTGGCTTATGCCTTTGCTCATTGGGCTTGACTGTTTGATATTCATGATTGTCTGTTTGTCTGTACAGTTGAACTGATTTGTTTGATGTTTCCACAGGTACATTAGTTGCTTAAGTTCATTTTGAACTTGCTTTTGCTTGGTTTCTTAACCACATAAGTATAACCCTCTGACTTCATGTAGTCTGGAAGACCTGTCCTGTTATGTGGGCAGGCACCTGTCTGAAGCCCTCCTTAAGAGGCAATGCTTGTGTATGTTTATTTTTGTGCCAAGCAGGAAAAGTCCTTTGATAAGGCAATTGGCAGATAAAAGAGATGTGTAATCCATCTCCTGCTATTCAGTGTGTCATCCACTTTGCTCACACCTTGTGTTGATGCATTGTGGATATTAACCCAAGATCTTTGTTGAGTCAGTCATATGTGGAAAAGAGTTCCTACTTTCTGAACTCCCACACTTTCATTTGTCTGAAGCTCTCCCAGGCCAGGGATAAGAGCTGTGAGGTCTTACCCTCACTTCCCATTTCATCTGCTTCACCCTAACTCTCAATGTTAGGGTTAAGAGCTAACATCACTCTGTTACAGTGGCTTATTTGTCGAGGTTGACATGACCCCTTGACTAAAGCCTAACCTTGTGTGAGCCCATCTGTTTGTATATAGTGTGTGTGTGCTTGCTCTTGTGCTTGTGTGGCTTTGCTTGTGCTGCTTAGGATAGCTTGCTGCCTGTGCAGGTTAGATAGAAACCTCAACCTAGGACCATTGTGGATTACATGATAACTATTAGGCTCGAGACAGTCTCCCTTCTAGTTTGTCATTTCCCAGTCTCTGGTTAGGAGAAAGTTTCTCCCCTGTTAAGGGGAACTACGTTGCCCTGATCCTCATACCAGATGAGGTACGTAGGCAGGAGATCGTACGAGATCTCTCCGGGCACCCTTTTTTCTTTTTGTGTGTGTTTGCTTGACAGTTATTAGGCTCGAGTGCCATACTCCCTTTTAGCTTGTATGTTTGTTAACCTTCTTGTGTGTTGTAACACCCCAAAATTTGCCCTCCTCATTCATGCATTCATTTAGCATTTCATATTGCATTTCATCATGTCAATCAGAATTAGATCCGAAAAAAAAAAACAAAAAAAAAACAAAAAAAAAAAAAAAAAAAACAAAAAAAACAAAAAAAAAAAAAAAAAAAACGAAAAAAAAATATACGAAAAAAATGAAAAAATAAAACGAAAAAGAAAAAAAAAATAATAATAATAATAATTTTTTACAAAAAAATATAAATAAATAAAAATAATAATAAAAAAATAAATATAATAAAAAAAAATTTGGACTTGGGTCTCTCTCATTTGAGCCCACAAAACCATGAAATTCAGTCTATAAATACCAAGGCTTCACTTGAGAGAACACAGAACAAAGGGGGATTTTGAAGAGAAGCAAAAACACTCTGAGGTTTCCTTGGAACAAAACCCTGAGGAAAAAGATAGTGAGAGAAGACCAACGGAGTTCAGAGCAGCCTCCAAACACTGAAGGGAACTCATTGGCAAAGAATCACCTCTGCCTCACATAAACCCTGAAGATTGTTTTGTAAACCTCACGGGTGCAACTCAATTTCAATCAAGCTCTCCAATCAGGTTTGCCATTATTCCCATTACCTTTGCCCATGGGTTTAATGTGTATATGAATGTATAAACAATGCCTTGAATGTTTAACCGTTTAATTTTTGAGTGTATGCCACAGGGTTTGAGTTTTTCTGAAACCATACTGTTGTTCATGAAAAAATGCTTATGGTGTTTCACTAACCCTTTTGTTGAATTTTTGTGAGGGCTCACATGACTTTTGCAGGGATAACTTGCATGGTTTCCCACTTTATTTGTGGGATAACCCCTGGAGGTTCATTCCGATTACCTGTACTGACTCACTTTTCTTTGATGGCATTAGCTTGGAAGGATCTCAGGGTTTCTTACTCCTCTAATTGTTGTTACTTCGGATCTTTAACCGCGTGGTACTTTTACATTTTTCCCGCATTTTACTGCTTTCCTAGCTGGAAGACCTCGATATGAGGCAACGTTTAAGCCCCTTGGTGGCATTTTACTTTGAGATACATGCTTTGTGTTTTGTATTCATATCCCTGCAGGTAGCGCGGTTCCTTCGTCAAGGACTGCCTTTTTGCCCTTGAGCATCCCAAACCCTAACCCTTCATTGATTTTTCTTCTCCTAAAACCCAAAGCAACGCGTTAACTCCTTCTACTACAGGCGAGTAAGTCTCCAAAGGTCGAGCATCCGGTAGATTGCGTAGTAACGTCGTTCGTCCAAAACCCAATCCATAACCCCGTAGTTAGCCGAACTACGTTTTGCTCTGATTCTCAGGCCAGATGAGATACGTAGGCATAAGACGCGATGTCTTAGCGAGCACACATCCCCCAACCCATAGGTCAGCCGAGCTACGAAGACTCTGATTCTCATATTCAGATGAGATACGTATGCAGTGGATGCGACATCCGCGCGAGTCATTTTCATTTAACCCTTTTTTTTTGGCAAACAGCACAAGATAAACTCACACTCTTTAGACAAGAACTACAAAAGTGGATCCCGTAGAGTACTACGGATGCGTAGGGGTGCTAATACCTTCCCTTCGCATAACCGACTCCCGAACCCAAGATTTGGTTGCGAGACCCCGTCTTGTCCTTTCCTTTTTCAGGTTTACTTCGAGCGTTTCCTTTCCCTCCCTTGGGATAAATAACGCACGGTGGCGACTCTTCTGTCTTTTTCTTTCGCCGGTTGTTTTTTTTCGCACTGTATTTTTCAGGTTGCGACAGCTGGCGACTCTGCTGGGGAAAACGGCTTCCCTAAGCGAGTCCCTCCTAGCTTTTGTAGTTTGTTTATTGGGTGTTCATGCTTTTGTACAGTTATTTATTTACCTGTTTTACCTTATTGCATTGTGTATATATCATTGCTGTTTCTGTTGGCTGGCTGCTTGGTGATCTTTGTGAGATGAGTTCTATACCCGAACTCGAGTGCACTTAAGATAGGAGAATGGCATAGTCCTGTCAACTTGTGTGGAGTATTCCTTAGCGAGTTGACTTGCAAGCCCATTCACTTGGTGGAGGTCATGTTGAGATCAATAATGTCACATAAGTAAGTTGTGGTTAGACATTACTTGTTCCAATATAGACCTAAGAAGCCAAGGACCTTAGTTTACCTAACCCATCTTGGCCTATTCGTAGGACGTAGTGCGAAAGTCGTTCAAATGTAAGATTTGATACGATTGTTACGCGATACTACACTCATAAGAGTCTCTCTTGAGAATATTGTTGGAATACGAGTAGTCGTTCCTCTGATAATATCCGAAAGATGGGATTATGACCTGGGAACCTTTTGTAGAACATGTTTGGCAGGTTTAAACCTTAGTACACTCCTTTTGGGTGGTTCTTAACCTAAACTCCATGCTCGTGACTTGCAACAAACCCTTGATTCATGGTTAATCCGATCAGGTATCCTTAATATCAATGAAACTCGGGTGTTGATAAGGTGTAAACCATAATCCACCAAAATGGGTGGTTGATATTAAGGATGACATGATCCATCCCATGACCTTTGTTTGGTGTGCTCTTAATTTCTCTCCCGACAGTGCAACCCGACAGATGTTCAAGCAGATACATCAATTCTGATTGACATGCCTTTGCATTGCATAACATCATCTGCATATTTGCATCCAACATCTCATGCTTATTCATTTGCAGGGTATTCCCTTTCAAAACGGGGGTGCCTTAAAACTGAACAAGCAGTGCATCGCATACCATGCATATTAACCCTTGTCTGTTTTGCAGGTGTCACCGCAGTGTCTAATGTTTGTTCCCTGTATCAGGCAGTTATTGGTCCCAAGCGAGTCCACAGGTACCCGACAAAGGAAAATCGTCCACAACTAGCGATGGACCAAGTACAGAAAGAGCTGGCTGATATGCGTGAAAGGATGGATCAGTTCATGACATTGATGACTGGTATGGCAGCAGGCCAAGAAAAGCTGAGGGAATTGGTTGAGCAGCCGAGGCCCAATCCAGATTTGGAGATACCAAATGCTGAGGGAAACCCTGGTAACCCTGGGAACGCTGATAACCCTGTGAACACTGGTAACGCGGGTAACACAAATGCTGATGGAAACCCGGGTAATGTTGGCAACACAGGGAATGTTGGAAATGGTATTGGCGGAAGGTACAATGTGAATCAAGGAATTCGGATTAACGGGCACCCCATTACTGAAGATTATCAGTATGATCAATTTTCTTTGCACGACGAGGCCCTCGAGACCACTCGCCGTATGGATGAGCTTGCTGAGAAGCTCAAATCTTTGGAGTCTCAAAATTCCTTAGGCTTTGATGTCACAAATCTTGGTCTGGTTCAGGGAGTAAGGATTCCTCACAAGTTCAAACCCCCTACTTTTGAGAAATACAACGGGGCTTCTTGCCCACGCACTCATCTCCAATCTTATCTGGGAAGGTTGGGAGCTCACACGGAAGATGAAAAGCTATGGATGTACTATTTTGAAGACAGTCTAACTGGAGCTTCTCGTGAATGGTATTCTCATTTGTCTCGTACTACCATCAAGAGCTGGAAAGACTTGGCAGAGGCTTTTATCAAGCAATATCAATACAACTTGGACATGGCTCCAAATCGGACCTTGTTGCAAGGTATGTCTCAGACTGCCAAGGAAACCTTTAGAGAGTATGCTCAGCGCTGGAGACAGATTGCTGCGTCCGTCCAACCCCCTATGTCTGAAAGGGAGATGGCGGACATGTTCATGAACACTCTTCAAGGCAATTATATTGAGAGATTGGCTGCTTGCCCGTCAATCAGCTTTGCAGAGATAGTAGTTGCTGGAGAAAGAATTGAGAGTCTGTTGAAGATGGGCCGAATTCAAGACAATAGTGCTTCCAACTCATCAGGTCCCAAGAGACCGTTTGCTGGTAACGGTCAGCGAAGAAAAGAAGGCGAGACAAGCGCTGTGTATGCCGGCAAAGGCAGGGGTAGAGGACGCCCTAATTATTATCAAGATCAAGTGGCCGCAGTCACTATTCCAACACCTGTTCCTCAACCGCAATGTCATCCGCAACAACAACCCAGGTACAACAATCAACAACAAGGAGGTAATCCGGGTCAGCAGAGACACTATCAACAATGTCCAAGGAAAACGGACCGGGTCATCGAGCCAATCCCAATGCCTTATTCAGTATTACTTCCCAGGCTGATTGACATGAATCTGGTTACGTTGAGAACTCTGGCCCCACCAATCGATCCCAATAATTTGCCCAGAGGTTATGATGTCAACGCCAGATGTGCTTTTCACTCCAACGCACCTGGCCATACTACAGATAATTGCAAGGCTCTCCAATTAAAGGTACAAGATTTGAGAGATGCCCAGGCTATCAATTTTGCTTCGGTGCCTAATGTTATCCAGAACCCGATGCCGGCTCACGGCGGGCAGGGGATTAATGCTGTTGAAGAAGACAAGTTTGGATTGGGGTATGCTCCGGGATCTCAGAAGAATGAAACCGGTACTCTCTCCAGCGGGGGTTTGGTTTCTCCCCACGTCGTCAATGCTGCAGATGAAGACAAGGCTGACAGCGACTGTGACTTAGATAGCTGGATTCGCCCGTGTGTCCCGGGGAGAAAAGCTCGACAATTGGTCGTCTGAAAAAACCGTTCGGGTTACTCTACTGAAAGAGTGATTTTTATTGTTTTCCTTTATTACATGCATAATAAAGTCTTACACTTTGCCCAAGGTGTAACGGCTCATTTGTAGGGCCATCCATTTAGTTACGTTTCGCAATTATTTTTATCATCAATAAAGGACGGCTTTTGCAAACAATTTTGTGTTCTCTTTCTTTCGGTTTTTTTTTACTTTTACAAAAAAAATGGCAATGTTTCTTTTTTCGTTTTTCTCTCTTTCCAAAAAAAAATCTCTCATTCTAAGGTAAAGCATGATCCTCCATCATGCAGAGCCGACCACCCGGATCTCACTTCTAACGACACTGCTATGGCCAAGTATGACTTCGACAATCCTATCTATCAAGCCGAAGAAGGGGCTGAGGAAGATTGTGAATTGCCTGAAGGGTTAGCCAGATTGTTGAAACAGGAGGACCGAGCTATTACACCTTATCAGGAGGTGGTTGAGACCACCAACGTTGGTACCAAAGACGACAAGAAAGAGATCAAGATCGGGGCAAGTCTACAGGCCGAGAGGAAAGACTGTTGATCATGTACTTGACTGTGTTAGAAAGGTCAATGGGTTGTGTGCTCGGTCAGCATGACGAGTCAGGTCGAAAAGAGCATGCAATATACTACCTTAGCAAAAGTTTACCGACTGTGAACAAAGATACTCATTGCTCGAGAAAACTTGCCGCGCTTTGGCATGGGCTGCTCGCCGACTAAGACAGTATATGTTGACTCACACGACTCTATTGATATCAACAATGGATTCAGTCAAGTATATTTTTGAAAAGCCAGCACTTACCGGAAAAGTTACTAGGTGACAAATGATACTGACAGAGTATGACATCCAATACACTTCACAAAAAGCCATCAAGGGAAGTGTCTTGTCAGATTATCTTGCAGAGCAACCGATTGATGATTACCAACCTATGAGGTTTGACTTTCCTGATGAGGACATCATGTTCCTCAAATCGAAAGATTGAGAGGAACCACTCCCGGAGGAGGGGCCTGACCCTGAATCAAATGGGTTATGATGTTTGATGGGGCGGTCCACGTCAATGGTCGCGGAGTTGGTATAGTGTTGATCACACCGGAAGGGGGTTATATGCCATTTGGTGCCAGAATAACTTTTCCCTGCACCAACAATGAAGCCGAATACGAAGCTTGTATCCTAAGACTTGAGGAAGCCGTCAAAATACAGATTAAATCCCTGGATGTATACGGGGACTCAGCTTTGGTCATCAATCAAACCAACAGGGAAATGGTGCTATGCTGGACCTACGTACCCAGAATTGACGTATCTCGGTCAGAGACGAATGAAGAAAGCATTTGGTCAGAAAGTGCGCTCTCGGGAGTATCGAGTCGGTGAATTCGTACTCAAAATATTTCTTCCTCCCAACACAGATCACAGGGGCAAATGGACACCGAACTATGAGGGTCCGTACGTGGTTAAAAGGATTTTCTATGGCGGAGCTTTGACGCTAACAACCATGGAGGGCGAAGGATTCCCGTCCCCTATTAACTCAGACGCGGTTAAAAAATACTTCGCATAAAATAGACCCGCTGGACAGTAAAAAGAATAGTCCAGGCAAAAAAGGGGCATCCCGACGAACCAAAAAAAAAGAATAAAGAGGTTCGGGCAAAAATTAGGGATATATAAAATAAAATAAAAAAGAGTACACCCGGTGAGTCGAAAACCCAAAAGGGAGGCTCAGGCAAAAATGGGTATCCCGGTGGATTGAAAACCCGAAAAGGGGGCGATCCAGGCAAAAGTTAGGGAATAAGCGAATGACTATGATCTGAGTTCATCAGTGTTATATCACCGTTTCATTCAATCCGGCAATCTTCGAAGGTTAAAGATCGACTAATCATCCACTTCAGAAAGCAAGATGAGCAGAGCGTCTTGAGGACATACGAGCCATAGCAGAGTCGAAACTCAGTGGGACCCCGTTTCCACATTGCCATTAGGATAGTTCTTTTTTTTTATAGCGATCACCTCTTTTCAGGGATCAGCTTCCTGATACCCTCGCCTATTCCTGGCACAAATTTTCTCCCCAGTAAGAGTCGAATAATTCAGTTAAAGAGCCTCTTTATTTTTCATTTATCAGTTTGTTTGCAAAAATGTCCGAATTTTTGATAAAACATATTGCATATGAACATAATGGTGGCTTTTGCAGATGGTTTGCACAGGAAAACATTTAAAATTGCTTTGAATGTGCTTAATCCCGGACGGTGAATTCAAACCGAGTAATTCCCCCGAGGCATACGTGTATTTTTGGTTGTAGGTCATAGGAACTGGATGCCAAGTCATGAATCCTCATCCCCAAGCGGTTGACAAAGTCTCTCCTCAGCAGAGCATGTTCCCCAACAGAGTTGACAGTATCCAGACTGTCTATCCCCAGTAGAGTTGACAGTATCCAGACTATATATCCCCAGCGGAGTTGACAGTGTCAGACTGTATCTTCCTAGCAACAGCGGAGTGGTTGCATACCCAACGGACAAGAGGGTGGTGTTCCCAGTGTTCATCTCATCCCCAGCAGATTATTTCTAACAGATTTGTTCTAATCCCCAGCTTGAGGATGATTAGCAAGTTCATATCCCCAGCAAAGGTCGTTTCCTACAACATTTCCCCAGGAAGTGTTTTCCCCACAGACTCTCCTCACAGAGCCTCGCCGAGAAAAGTTTCCATAGTTGATACTCCCCCCGCAAGGTTGACTTTTCAAGCAGCCAATTTATTTTTGGTGGCTCATTGGTCCCGGCAGACGGATCATTCCCCACAGAGCATTCAAGGATTGATACAGCGATCTGTTCCCTACCGGAGTTTGCTTCCCCTAGCAGATTTCTTTTTTTCTTTTACACCATGCATAGCATTTGCATTCGCATGCATATCATATCAAGCATACACATAAGCTGATAAACAGGTTCTTCCAAGCAGACTGAAGAATTACTTTACAACCAAGGTCATGAGATCCAGCCAGAGGATCAAGCGTGAGTGATCCAGCCTGAGGGTCATTTTGAAGATTCAGCCTGAGAATCGTTTTCCCGTGATCCAGCACGAGGGTCACTTTTTGAAGATTCAGCCTGAGAATCGTTTTCCCGTGATCCAGCATGAGGGTCCATTTCGAAGATTCAGCCTGAGAATCGTGTTCCAGTGATCCAGCCTGAGGGTCATTTCAAAGATTCAGCCTGAGAGTCGTGTTCCAGTGATCCAGCCTGAGGGTCATTTCGAAGATTCAGCCTGAGAATCGTGTTCCAGTAAGCCAGCCTAAGGCTCAATTTGAAGATTCCCCAGTGAAGTCGCCTACAAGCTTTATTTCCCCAGCAAGCCCAAGTCTAGTTGAGGAGTCGTTACAACATGTTCTAGCCCGAAGAATATGTACGAAGCCCAAAAGTGGAATATGCTCGAAGCTGCATATCTAATATGAAGGTTGGGTGTAGATTTCAAAAGAGGGTCAACCAGCGCATGCCTCAGATGCGGGATCCTAATGACGGGAATTTATCATCAAAACAATCCAGATCTAGCCAGAAGATCGAAGTAGATTCAGCCAGAGAATCAAATTAAGTTCAGATTCAGCCAGAGGATCGACACTCCAGATCTAGCCAGAAGATCAAAGTCAGGTCTAGCCCGAAGACCAAAAATAGATCCAGCCAGAGAATCAAAGGAAATAGATTCAGCCAGAGAATCGAAACGAAGGAGATCTAGCCAGAAGATCGAAGAAGATCTAGCCAGAAGATCAAAATTGTATCCAGCCCGAGGATCAAAATTAATATCCAACCAGAGGACTAAATTGAGTATAGGTTCAGCCAGAGGATCGAAACTCCAGATTAAGCTAGAGGATCGGAAGAAAAATAAACAGCACGGTGTATTTCCGCGTTTTTGTGGTGTTCTCAGAGCGCAAATTTTCGGTCTATCTTTGGTATTCAATCACAGCTCACCCCGTTTGTCTGATAAGCTGTTCGCTTTCATCCTACTCGGTTTAGCTGATGATTGAATAGGGGCAGCTGTAACACCCCAAAATTTGCCCTCCTCATTCATGCATTCATTTAGTATTTCATATTGCATTTCATCATGTCAATCAGAATTAGATCCGAAAAAAAAAACAAAAACAAAAAAACAAAAAAAAAAACAAAAAAAAAAACAAAAAAAAAAACAAAAAAAAAACAAAAAAAAAACGAAAAAAAAAACTATACGAAAAAAATGAAAAAATAAAACGAAAAAGAAAAAAATAATAATAATAATAATAATTTTTTACAAAAATAAATAAATAAATAAAAATAATAATAAAAAAATAAATATAAAAAAAAAAAAAATTTGGACTTGGGTCTCTCTCATTTGAGCCCACAAAACCATGAAATTCAGTCTATAAATACCAAGGCTTCACTTGAGAGAACACAGAACAAAGGGGGACTTTGAAGAGAAGCAAAAACACTCTGAGGTTTCCTTGGAACAAAACCCTGAGGAAAAAGATAGTGAGAGAAGACCTAACGGAGTTCAGAGCGGCCTCCAAACACTAAAGGGAACTCATTGGCAAAGAATCACCTCTGCCTCACATAAACCCTGAAGATTGTTTTGTAAACCTCACGGGTGCAACTCAATTTCAATCAAGCTCTCCAATCAGGTTTGTCATTATTCCCATTACCTTTGCCCATGGGTTTAATGTGTATATGAATGTATAAACAATGCCTTGAATGTTTAACCGTTTAATTTTTGAGTGTATGCCACAGGGTTTGAGTTTTTCTGAAACCATACTGTTGTTCATGAAAAAATGCTTATGGTGTTTCACTAACCCTTTTGTTGAATTTTTGTGAGGGCTCACATGACTTTTGCAGGGATAACTTGCGTGGTTTCCCACTTTATTTGTGGGATAACCCCTGGAGGTTCATTCCGATTACCTGTACTGACTCACTTTTCTTTGATGGCATTAGCTTCACTACGCCAAAAACTGGAATAGACAGCGCCCCTTAGAGGGCGCTTTATTACAAAAGCGCACTCTAAAGTGAAGAGAAAAAATAAGGAGCATACTACTAGAATAGACAGCGCACTTTAGAGGGCGCTTTTGTAACAAAGCGCACTCTAAAGTGAAGCGAAAAAATAATGAGGAAATGGAGGGACACCAATAGAGGACGCTTTATTGAAAGCGCCCTCTAAGGGTAACCTTAGAGGGCGCTTCTAAAAAAGCGCTCTCTATGTCCATGTACATTTCCAGTTTATAAGGCGCTTTTGGAAAGCCTTAGAGAGCGCTTTTAGAAGCGCCCTCTTAGGCCCCCTTTAGAGGGCGCTTTTGTAACAAAGCGCCCTCTTAAGTGAAGCCAAAAAAAAAATAATGAGGAAATGGAGGGACAACAATAGAGGGCGCTTTAGTGAAAGCGCCCTCTAAGGTTACCCTTAGAGGGCGCTTTTGAAAAAGCGCTCTCTAAGTCCATGTACATTTCCAGTTTAGAAGGCGCTTTTGGAAAGCCTTAGAGAGCGCTTTCAGAAGCGCCCTCTTAGGCCCCCTTTAGAGGGAGCTTTTTTTACAAAAGCGCCCTCTAAGGTCCCACATTAAAATTATAACATATACTGCATGTCTCTTTATTTTCCCTCTCTATAAGCTATTTCGTTTACGTAACTGGGTTTTCTCTCAACTGCGATTACTCTCTACTGCGATTACTCTCGTCCTCCGTTCGTTCTCCCTCCCTCACCGTCATCGTCGCCGTCGCCTTTTTCTGCTGCTGCGTTCACGAGTTATCCTCTTCCACCGTCACTGTTCACTTTCTTCTCCATCGTTACCGTCACCTTTAAGGTATTTCTCTTCTCCATCGTTACCGTTCACTTTCTTCATGTGTTTGATTAGGGCATTTTCTAAACTTAGTTTTTCATTTTGTGCATTATGTTGATTAATGTTGTTTAGGGCAAACTGAGTTTTTTATTTCTGATTGAAAACTGATATATTTGAAGTGTGTTTGAGCATGCAGTAGGTGTGTTCACGTATTGGTCTTTTGCATGCAGTAGGTTTGTATTCAATAATGATAAAAAAAAAAGAGTTTAGATTGTTGTAACATGAGAGAAATGGAAGGTATATGAATGTGTTCACGTATTGAATCATTGTCTTACTTGGGTCTTATTGAATCATTTCTATATTACAGAAAAAATGGCTAACCAAGACGATACCCATGCCGCGAATGAATCACGTAATAATGTTGAAAAAGAAATCAAACGAGGATTGACTGTTATGAAGTCAATCATTCGTGCAAGAGACAAGGGTGTAAAATTTGAAGTACATTGGAGTGCTGAAGACCAACTAATTGAGCCTAACGGTTCAATGTTGGCAAGTTACATTGGTTTCCTTGTTCGACAACATATTCCGATTACATGTGATAATTGGAGAAGTCCGGACTTGAAGGTTGGCAAGGAAAAAATATGGTCGGAGATACAGGTACTTACCATATATTGTTTTATGTTTTTTTTGTTGACTATTTGTTAACCATATATTGTTATAATATTACTTTATAATAACACACTCCATTTGTATGTTTTTTAGAGATCCTTTCACATCGATGAAAGCCGGCAAAAATATTGTATTCAATTGGCCGGAAAAAGACTCCGAGGATTTCGATCCTTTTTGTGCAACAAATTTCTCAAGGATGAGGAAGGAAAATTTGTTGAAGGAGAACGGCCAATGAAGTATGCCGAGATTATTTCAGCCGATGAATGGGATAACTTTGTCGCCAAACGAAGAAACGAAAAATTCCATGTAATGTCTATTAATTATGGTATTATACAATTGTTAAGTTACTTGGTTCTAATATGCCTTAAACTTTTTTATCCAGGAAGTAAGCGACAAAAATAGGAAAAGGGCATCAAAACCCGCGTATCCGTACAAAAAAGGGCGTACGGGTTATGCACGGTTACAACAAAGAATTGTGAGTATATTCAAATGCTATGAGCTTATACATTGTCACAATATGTTATAATTGATGATCTTATAATCTAATTCAATGTGTAGCTAGCCGAGGAGAAAAGTGACGCAACATCTCTTCCGGAGCACGTATTATGGAAGGCTGCTCGGGTTGGGAAGGATGGGGTTGTCGTTGAAGCGGTCCAAAATGTTTATGACGAATGTGTAAGTATATGTAACATTATTTCTTTAATTATATCGAAAATTTTGTTAGACATATAATTCATTTTTAATCTCCTCTAATAATATTTCAGGAGACTTTATCCCAAACCGTACCTTCAACCGAGGTCCAGGATTGCAGGAGCGTACTTAGTCGAGTACTAAATGTTCCTGAGTATTCCGGTCGTGTGAGGGGTAAGGGTTTTGGTGTGACTCCGTCGTCATTTTATAAAAAAAAACAAAAACAAATCCTACCAACAAAGAGGTGATGGAGACCTTGGCGGAGTTAAGGGCACAAGTACTCCAACTGCAAAACGAGAATGCAAGGTATAGAGAGGAAAGGTGCGCTTCCGAGGCAAAAGATACTAGTGACCGAGCTAGTATCAATTATCAACCGAAATTTCCCGAGGTAATTATATATGTTATTATGAAATTAAAATAGCACTTTTTACTTGACACATATACACGTTAACAATAACATTTATTATTGGTTTAGGGCATTTCACCTTGTCAGCTGTATCTATCGTCACCAACTTATCGCATGGTTGGCAAGGGAAAAGTGCACAATACTTCGGGTGAATTACTTCACCATAATCCCCTCCCGGTGGGATTTATGAAAGTTTCGGTTGACCTTGTATTAGATACGGACGCCCTTCTCCCATTACCCGACGTTGTTTCAGAGACAACGTTGATGCGAGATGCAGTCGGATCCTTTGTTGGTTGGCCGTCAGATCTAATTTTCCCAGATGCCGAGGTATATATATTCTAAATGATTATGAATATTTAGTATTCACATTTCAATTCAGCTACAATTATGATATTTAATCAATCCTTATTACATGGTAATGTTAGACTCCTACAAGACCCACCCCTAAAGCTGGTAAAGGGATTTCAAGACGCATCGAGTCGGTTGCATCTCAAAAAGAGGTACAAATATATATACCCATTGAATTATATACGCAACGATTCTTTTGCATCACAAAAAGTAATGATTTATTTTATATGAATTTTTAGGTTCCCGGTCGAAAGTTGAAAAGCGATGGTAAGGATATTCCAACGAAGGATATTCCAACGAAGGATATTCCAACGAAGGATATTCCAACGACGGCCGGGACAAAATCTCAAATTATGATGCGTCTTGAGAAAATGGTGGAAGAGTCCGATATTATGGACGGGTCCATTCGTAGTATAGATTTTGATGAAGGTGTTTTCGGAAAAGCTCATTTCGAAATAATTGGAAAGGAGGACATGCAACAACTTTTTGAGCACGACGAATTGGGCATCGCTATCATTCATACATACATATGGTACTCCGATCAATCTATAATTTACTTAGTTGAACAATTTATTTACACATTTCAATGAGTAGTCTAATATTTATTATGTTTCTATTTAAGGTATATGTATGACAAATTGATGCGGGGAACTGAATTGTGTAACCGTTTCAATTTTATTGCTGCTTCCCGTGTCAACGCAACGTTAATATCGAAAAATCCAACATCCGTAAAGAATGATCTAGTCGATAGATTCATGGCGGCCGGCGATAATACTACACGCAGTTTGTATTTTTTACCGTTTAATTCTGGCAACGGGTTAGATTTTCTTTCTAATAATTTCATTCTAATCTATGTATATCTTTTACGTAGAAAATTTTCATTCATCTAAATTTTTGTTTTATTTTACAGTGGTCACTGGGTGTTGGTTGCTATGGATCTTTCGAGACTAATAGTGTATTATCTCGATTCGTTATCGGGTGATTGGAGTAAATATCCGGGTTTGAAGAAGACGGTTGACACGTAAGTGAAATTCCCCTAAATATTCGTGTGTATTTCTATATTTAATTATGTCTGTCAGATTGATCTCAATATACGTTTTTATTTTGTTAGGGCAATAATAAAATTTAGATCGAAAAAGAATTACCGCATTAGGAAGGACATTACCTGGGTCAGAGTTCAGGTATATATTAAGTATCTTATTTTTGCTTATAATAGTGTTTGTTTTTTTGCTTATAATAGTGTTTGTAAGAAATTAACTATATATATATTGTTTGTTTTTCTGTGTAGTGTCCTCAGCAAAATAATTCGGTCGATTGCGGATTTTTTGTATTGAGATTTATGAGAGATATCATTGCGTTGAATCGTATAGACATCCCAAAAATGGTATGGAATAATAACTTAGGGTTTATTTTAATATTATCGGATAACTCATCTAATTTGTTACTAAATCATGAATATGTTTTATTCTCTTAATTGTAGTACTTTGAGGAATACAAATCTTACTCAAGAGCTCATTTGGATGAAATGAAGGATGAATTGTGTCAATTCATTGTTGATCAAAGAATCATATAGCTAGGTTGTATATTGTTGTACATATATGTATGGAATGTTGTTGTTGTATGCTGTTGTTGTATATATGTTGTATATTGTTGTTGTACTTTTAGTAAATCATGAATATGTTGTTGTATATTGTTGATCAAAGAATCATATATTAATGTTGTATATATGGAGGATTAATGTTGTATATAAATGGATTCATGTTGTATATATCAATGGATTAATGGTGTATAACATTGGATTAAAGGATGAAATCAATATGAATTTTACACTTTTGCAGCATGCGAACAGGTTACCAATTAAATATCCACTGTTTTTCAAACAAATTTTTTTAAAATAACTAACACTTTAGAGGGCGCTTTCTGTAGGAAGCGCCCTCTAAACACTTTACATTGAGAACTTTAGAGGGCGCTTTGTCCAGAAAGCGCCCTCTAAACACTTTACATTGACAACTTTAGAGGGCGCTTTTTCCAGAAAGCGCCCTCTGAAGACTTTACATTGACAACTTTAGAGGGCGCTTTTTCCAGAAAGCGCCCTCTAAACACTTTACATTGACAACTTTAGAGGGCGCTTTTTCCAGAAAGCGCCCTCTAAGGTGTCCCTTTATGGACCACTCCAGAGGGCGCTTTTTTCATAAAGCGCACTATAATGTGGCCCTTTAGACAGCGCTTTCTCCAGGAAAACAAAGCGCTGTCTTTACCTATGCCAGCGCCACTTTAGAGGGCGCTTAAAAGCGCTGTTATAGGCCAAAATAAGCGCCCTCTTTTCCCTTATTTGGCGTAGTGCTTGGAAGGATCTCAGGGTTTCTTACTCCTCTAATTGCTGTTACTTCGGATCTTTATCCGCGTGGTACTTTTACATTTTTCCCGCATTTTACTGCTTTCCTAGCTGGAAGACCTCGATATGAGGCAACGTTTGAGCCCCTTGGTGGCATTTTACTTTGAGATACATGCTTTGTGTTTTGTATTCATATCCCTGCAGGTAGCGCGGTTCCTTCGTCAAGGACTGCCTTTTTGCCCTTGAGCATCCCAAACCCTAACCCTTCATTGATTTTTCTTCTCCTAAAACCCAAAGCAACGCGTTAACTCCTTCTACTACAGGCGAGTAAGTCTCCAAAGGTCGAGCATCCGGTAGATTGCGTAGTAACGTCGTTCGTCCAAAACCCAATCCATAACCCCGTAGTTAGCCGAACTACGTTTTGCTCTGATTCTCAGGCCAGATGAGATACGTAGGCATAAGACGCGATGTCTTAGCGAGCACACATCCCCTAACCCATAGGTCAGCCGAGCTACGAAGACTCTGATTCTCATATTCAGATGAGATACGTATGCAGTGGATGCGACATCCGCGCGAGTCATTTTCATTTAACCCTTTTTTTTTGGCAAACAGCACAAGATAAACTCACACCCTTTAGACAAGAACTACAAAAGTGGATCCCGTAGAGTACTACGGATGCGTAGGGGTGCTAATACCTTCCCTTCGCATAACCGACTCCCGAACCCAAGATTTGGTTGCGAGACCCCGTCTTGTCCTTTCCTTTTTCAGGTTTACTTCGAGCGTTTCCTTTCCCTCCTTTGGGATGAATAACGCACGGTGGCGACTCTCCTGTCTTTTTCTTTCGCCGGTTGTTTTTTTCGCACTGTATTTTTCAGGTTGCGACATGTGTGTTAGGAGATGGATGTAAGACCAGCAATTGGCAGTCCGTATCCTATTGGTGTTTGTTTGTGTGGAGAGTCCGACGTAAGTCCAGCGATTGGCAGTTGGTTTCCTGTGTGTGTTTGTTGGTTCGGAGCCCGATGTAAGTCCAGCGATTGGCATTCGGTTTCCATGTTTACCTGTGTGTGTGGAGTCTGACATAAGCCCAGCGATTGGCAGTCGGTTTCTTGTGTGTTTTGTTTGGCGTGCGTGAGCCGAACTACGGTAGCTCTGATTCTCATTCCAGATGAGATACGTAGGCATAGGATGCGATATCCTAGCGAGCCTGTTTCCCTCTTCTCCCACCTGTGTTGTTTCCAGTGTGTGTGTGCATTCTTTTGAGCAGTGTTTAGCAACCTTTCTTCTATCCTTTTGAGCGTGGATCCCGTCGAGTACGACGGATGCGTAGGGGTGCTAATACCTTCCCTTCGCATAACCGACTCCCGATCCCATCTCTCTTTGGTCGCGAGACCATGTCTTTTCCAGGTTTACTTCGAGCGTTTCCTTTCCCTCTTTTGGGATAAATAACGCACGGTGGCGGCTCTGTTTGTTTTGTTTTTGCCCGCCGGTTGTTTTTCGCGGATGCGACAGCTGGCGACTCTGCTGGGACATTTAAGTTGACCTCTTGCTGGTCCATCTTCCCTAAGCGAGTCTCTCCTAGCGCTCTCTAGGATAGTTTAGGTTGCTTGTGCTGCTATTTATTGCATTTATGATTATTATGTTGTGTATATATTTGCATAAATGTTTGCATGCATCATACTATCATTGTGCTGTCTTCTGTACAGGTTGGTTCCTCTGATTTGGGGTGGGTGTTCTGAGTGGGGCTAAAACCCAGGCCCGAGTATACACCTAGGATTAGCGTGGTCTCATGTTGCCTCTCATGTTAGGTCAACATGTTTTTGGCGACGTGACATACCACAAGCCGGACGAGGTTCTTTTGAGGGAGCTCTTCCTTTGTGGAGTATCCACTTTGGTTGAGTCACTTCATTCGAACTATTGACTTCGGTGACCGTTCATTCCCGGATCTTTGGTTTAGACGATCTTAAGAGAGCTGCAACGGCACACCCGAAAGGGCAAACCCGTTGAGTATCTTTGCCCGATTGTCGAGACTATTCTCCGCCTTAGGATGACCTGATTAGAATTCACCTGTGAGGGGAGGGTTGATTCTTACAGATGCATGTTCTGATGGTGACTTTGATGGTGACTAATGATTCAGCCGTTGGTCAGAGTTCTATTTATAAGTCGGATTTATGGATTTATTTCTGAGACGCCGGAGTTCTGTCCGTGGTATTTATCAGTGGGGATCCGTTTATTTCAGGATTCCCTGGGTTGATTCAGAGATTGTTGTGGTTATCTGTTCAGAGGTTTTTCTGGTGATGATGGTGATGTATCTTTCAGTTCCGTTTATTTCGGAACTCCCAAGTCGGATTTGTGATTGCTCAGTACCACAGATGGTTATGATCAGCTCAGAGGCTGTGACTCAGTGCACTGGTTGTTCAGATGACTTGGAGGATGGCACAGTGCATTGCATTCATACATCAGCATCATTCACATTTTGCATTTATCTGCATCTAACTCATGTTTATCCATATGCAGGGGACATTTTTGATTGAGATCCCGGTTGAGAGACTTCTTTGTTCCAGACATGAGGACCGGTTTGAAGGATGACGTCGTCTACAGTTTCTTCGATCCAGAGATTGGTGTGCTGAGAGATATGATAGCATTGATTACACCTGACCATGTGGGGATGTTCCGTGAGGCATACGGTGGTATTCTGAAGTTGGTTTTCAGGCTCACAGACAATGATAGGAGCGCCATTCATACTCTTCTCCAGTTTTATGACCCGGGCTTGAGGTGTTTCGTGTTCTCGGATTACTTGTTGGGACCCTTGATGGAGGACTATGCTAGCATCCTGGGTATTCAGATCCGAGATCAGATTCCTTTCTATGCCACTAAGGGGGAACCTGATGTTGCTGAGATCTCTCGTGCTCTTTATTTGAGCCCGGAGGTGACCAAGGGGGGTTTGAAGGAGAAAGGAAAGTTGTCTGGTTTTCATCTGAGTTTCTTGGAGGCTAAAGCCAAGGAGCATGCTGTTATGGGTAATTGGAGGACCGTCTGTGCATTGATTGCTGTGAGCATTTATGGGACCATCCTGTTTCCTAATCAGAAGAACTTTTTGGATATTAATGCCATCCGTTTGTGTGTTCAGAGGAATCCCATTCCTACTCTGGTTGGAGATGTCTATTACTCGGTCCATAATCGGAACGAGAAGCGGCGTGGGGGACTGATCAGATGTTGTGCTCAGCTGCTGTACAAGTGGTTTATGGGGTATCTGCCTTCCAGAGGTGCCTTTGCTTGTCTTGACCCTACTGTCAAGTGGTCAATCAGGTTGATGGGTTTGCGAGCTAAGGACATAGCTTGGACTCATAATGGTATGGCTGGACGAGATTTCATTTACAGTTGTGGGACTCTTCCCAATGTGCCTCTTATAGGAGTTCAAGGTAGCATTAATTACAACCCGGTGCTTCTTAGGAGACAGATGGGGTTTGCTGTGGAGGGTCCTCCTCTCGGACGAGGGATTCAGGAGTCTTTATACTTCCCAATTGAGGGCAATCAGACCAAGTTGATGCAAGTGTCTGAGGAGTGGCATGACATTCAGAGGAAGGGCAAGGTTCCTTTTGGCAAGGTTAACAACCTGTCTTTTCCTCCATTTGATGATTGGCTTAGGAAGAGGATTGAGCTCACACATTTACCATTTCCTGGAGGTGATCCTTGGTGTCCTTTGATTGAGGGGCCACGTTCTTCTGTCAGCATGGAAGAGTTCCTTGAGATGAAGAAAACCAGAGATCAGCTGCAAGCAGAGAAAACTGAGTTGGAGATGAGTGTTGCTAGGATTCAGATGGCTAATCAGGAGATCAAAGGGAGAATGGAAGATCAGGATAAGAGGCATGCCATTGAGGTGAAGCGCTTTGAGATAGACACCGCTTATTATCGCAAGATCAGCCAAGCGTTGGAGTCGTCTACAAAGGAGCATGACATCACCAAAGAGAGGTTGGCTAGAGCTTCGAAGGTCATTGAAGATGAGAAGAGGAGGCAAATTCTTGTGAGGGATCAGAGGGAAGACAGAGTCAGAATCCTCGTCGCCGAATGGGAAGCAAAGTTGAAGATTAAGGAATAAGAGAAAGCGAAGATTATTGCTGAGAGAGATCACTATCTTGCTGAGAGGGATCATTACTTCAGACAGGTGAAGATTCACCAGAAGGAGATAGGGAGATTGCAGCAGGAGAACACTGAGCTTAGGTTCGCGGTGAAGTTTACCAAGATGGTTGATGATGCAGAGCCGTCTGTGGGACCTTCTTCAGTGTGACTTTTCTCATTTGTGTGAATTACCGTCAGGCCTGTTGACGGAATTCACTTGTTTGTATTTTCTTTCTGATTCTGGAGAAGTGTAATATGATTTGTATCAACCTGATGTATGACTTTCGCTCTTATTGTGCACTTTTGGTATACAATGGTTATTTTCATTCAGTGATCGATCTTCAAGCTTTATTTGCTTTCCTGTATGCGCTCACACAGCACACACATGGTTGGGTGGTATCTTTGCTAAATCATATATCTCTGATCCGAATGGCAAAATCAGATGATTAATGTCAGAATATTGCTGCCGAATTATTATCTGTCTTGATGAAACCAGGATCGAAAGACAGAGTGTTCCTCATGTGGATAAATGTTGCATTCATGCATAATCATAATAACTTGTCCTCTATTTTGCAGGTGCCGGTTTCTAACGTGCTTGGTTGTTTCAGGAATCATTGCTCGTGCGCGTAGAGTCATTCCCTTGCACACAACCCGTCCGCACAGATACTTTACCAGACGCAACACACCAAGGCTGATGGATCTACCCAATACGGATATTCTTGAACTGAAGGAGAAAATGAATGAATTGATTAATGTCATGCAAGGGTTTGCCGTCGGGCAGAAAGCACTTGCTGATAAAGTGGAGAAGCTCGAGCGGGCTACAGCTGCCAACAGTGGTGTCAATCTGGAGGGTGTCTCTAACCATGGCCTTGGTGGTTCCAGGGATGGAGGAGATCTTGGAAAGAAGACGACTGCGGGCGTGGTGATTAGTAATGCTGGTGGTTTTGGTGTTGCCACGAGCGGTAAACCAGGTCTGATGGGCAATAATCTGAAAGACAGACTGTTTCCTCCTTTCTTTGGGGTTGAGGAGGATAGAGAAGAAGACAGAGAAGCAGATCAATTCTCCATGTTGAATGAACCATTTGGTCAATATGGTGTCCAACCACCAAACAAGGAGATTCAGGTGCTGGCAGAGAAAATCAGGGCTCTTGAAAGCCATGTTACTCCCGGGTTTGTTAATATGTCAAATATGGGGCTGGTTGAGGGGATTGTGATCCCACAAAAGTTCAAGGCGCCTGCGTTTGACAAGTATAATGGGAGTTCTTGCCCGGAAACTCACCTCCAGGCTTTCGTCCGCAAGATTTCTGCTTATACGATGGACCAGAAGCTGTGGATGTACTTCTTCCAGGACAGTCTGTCTGGAGGATCCTTGGAATGGTACACCAAGTTGAAATCTTCTGACATCAAAAGTTGGCAAGATCTTGGCGATGCATTCTTTAAACAGTACCAGTTCAACGCTGATATGGCTCCTAGTCGTACCCAACTGCAGGGTATGTCTCAGAAGCCTAACGAGGGGTTTAAAGAGTATGCGCAGAGATGGAGGGAGTTGGCTGCCAGGGTCCAACCTCCATTGGTGGATAGAGAAATGTCGGATTTGTTTATGGGTACCCTTCAGGGGACATTTGCTGAAAGGATGGTTGGATGCCCGGTTACCAATTTTGCTGATATTGTGGTGGCCGGAGAGAGAATTGAAAGTTGGTTGAAGTTGGGGAAAATCCAGGGTAGTGCTTCGTCGTCTGGGTCGAAGAAGCCCTTTGGAAATGGTCAGAGGAAAAAGGAGGGTGATACCAGTGTCGTGTATACCCAAAGAGGACCGAGTAGGGATCGTTACTACCAACACACTGCTGCGGTAACCATTCCTGCTGATAATCAGCCTGCACAACAGCAACAACCGCAACAACAACGCCAGTCGTTTCAGTAGAGACCGCAGAGGGCTGGGTATCAGGTGAGAGGACGAACGAATGATCGTCAATTTGATAGGCCGCATGTGACCTATTCTTTCTTGTTGAAAAAGCTGAAGGATTTGGGGTTGGTTCAACTGAGAACTTTGGCTCCTTTGAGACCTGATCAGAGGCCAGCCAGTTTTGATGAGAGTGCTAAATGTGAATTTCACTCGGGTGCACCTGGACACAACGTAGAAAATTGTAAAGCTTTTAAGCATGTGGTCCAGGACTTGGTGGATTCTAAAGCCATCAACTTTGCACCGTCTCCAAACGTGAATGCTAATCCCATGCCTGCGCATGGTCAAATGGGGGTGAATGCAATTTCTGAAGAGGGCAGAATTGGGTTGTTGAATGTTGGTCAGTTGAAGACTCCGTTGGCTGAGGTCAAAAGACAGTTGTTGAAGAATGGGGTCTTTCCGGGCTGTGATGATTGTTGTGCTGCGTGCACTGTTGCTGTCAATGGGTGTATATTGTTGAGGGAGGTTGTCCAGAGGCTGATGAATGAGGGAAGCCTCATATTTGAGAAGGTTGATATGGGGGAGGAAGTTGTCTCCACCATAACTATCTATTTCGACCCGGTTGATTTGTCAACGCTGGCAAATACGGCTCCAGTTACTATCACGGTACCTGGGCCAATTCCTTATGACAAAGATGATTCCGTGTCGTGGCATTATGGTGGGGAAGTGTACTGTAATGGAGAGAAGCTGGAAGGTCAGACTGCGGATGAAACCACCGTTTCAAAGGTGGATAATGCCGGACCTAGTGGTTTTACTCGTAGTGGAAGGTTGTTTGCCCCTGATGCTTTGAGGAGTGGGGAAGGAGAAAAAGAAAAGAAAGAAAAGGTCGAGGCTTTAGCCAGGGCAAGAGGAAAACAAGTGATAAATGAAGGTACTCCTGTGGTGACACCGGCGCCTGGTGGGTCGGAGAAAGAACTTGATGGTGAAGCTGAAGAATTTTTGAGGATCATCAAGAAGTCAGAGTACAAGCTTGTTGACCATCTGCAACAAACCCCATCTAAGATCTCAATCTTGTCGTTGTTGTTGAGCTCCGAGGGGCATAGAGAGGCTTTGCTGAAGATATTGAAGAGAGCCTATGTTCCTCAAGAGATCACGATTAATCAGTTAGAGACGGTGGTGTCAAATGTCAATGCCAGCCATGGGCTGGGTTTCACTGATTTAGATCTAACTGTGGATGAGAGAAATCATAATCGGGCTTTACACATTGCTATGGAATGTAAAGGGGCCGTGCTCTCGCATGTGTTGGTTGATACCGGCTCCTCTTTAAATGTGTTGCCAAAGAAAGCCCTGGCAAAGCTGGACTGTGAAGGTTTAGTGCTGAGGCCTACAGACCTGGTGGTGAGAGCCTTTGACGGTTCGAAGCGGGCAGTGTTTGGAGAAGTAGAGCTCCCGGTGAAGATCGGGCCCGAGGTGTTCAAGTCGGTATTTTATGTCATGGATATTCAGCCGGCATATAGTTGCCTGTTGGGTCGCCCATGGATCCATGCTGCTGGGGCAGTGTCTTCGACTTTGCACCAGAAGCTAAAGTATATCTGGGACGGGCAGGTTGTCACCGTTTGTGGGGAAGAAGACATCTTCGTCAGCCACTTATCATCATTCAAATACATGGAAATGGACGGTGAGATATGGGAGACACCGAGTCAAGCATTCGAAACCGTTAAAGTGGAGAATGCTCTTTTTGCCAAAGAAGAGGAGAAGCCGTCCATTTCTTCGTACGAGCAGGCCGCTGAGGTGGTGAAGAGTGGAGAAGCTCCGGGTTGGGGGAGGATGATGGACATCGCCGCCAAGAAAGACCGATTCGGAGTGGGTTATCAGCCGGGCCGAGGCTCGTCGAGACAAGGAAGAGGACGTCGTCCGTCGTTCACATTCACCAGTGCTGGAATGCTGGATCCAGATCACATCTGTATGGTGGGTGAAGAAGTCGACGGTGACTGTGAGATTGATCAATGGATAAAGCCGTGCGCACCAGGGGTGGAAGTCCAGAACTGGAAGGCTGAAAAGATCATCACTGTCACTCTACTTGAAGAGTAATATTTTCTGTTTTTGATTTTATCTGCATGGAAGCCATACGTTTTGCCCGAAACGTAATGGTTCATTGTAAGGGCCACCTCATGTTTCATTCTGCAAAATTTGCATCATAAATAAAAGGATGTTTTTCAATTAAAAGCGGTGTTCCCTGTTTTTCATTTATTTTTACAGTTTAAAAACAAAAATAAAAATGGCAATGTTTTCATTTTCCTTTTCAATTTGTCTCGCTCCGGTTCTAAAGCAATGCATGAATCAACATTCATGCAGATGCGATCTTTCTCCGGATCTCATTGATAACAGTCCTGTTACACCCTCATATGACTTCGACAATCCGATCTATCATGCCGAAGAAGAAGGCGAAGAAGATTGTGAACTGCCAGAGGAATTAGCCAGGTTGTTGAAACAAGAGGAGAAGGTGATTCAGCCGCACGAGGAGCAAGTTGAGATAGTGAATCTGGGTACTGTTAGGGACCAATTAGTACTACTTTTTATATCATTTTATTGGTCCCTTTTACCAAGTTTTGATGTTATTACACACTTTTATTCTCACTATTTTGTATAAATGCAATTAGGTTTAATTTATTTTGTTTTGAATAGTTATTTCACCTTTTTGTTAGTTTTGTAGAATTTTGGGATAAGAAAGGCCTTGGATTGCAACACCACATCTTGGAGGAAGCTTGCCAAACAAGGAAGCTGGAAAAGCAACAGTTCGCGCCGCGAACTGCCTTCGCGCCGCGAAGGCTGCGAATCCAGCAAGCTGACTGAGGGTCAAAAGTGCTGTTTTGCAGGAAAAGTTTATTGCCATTTTGATGTCTGCCTCGGAATTGCTTTTCTGCTTTAGATGACAATGACCAATTAGGGAAATGTCAACCTTTTTTGTTAGAAACAAATACATTATTCTAGGGCATTGAAACATTACACTATTATCATTCACACATTGATTTTGAGAGCTTTTTGTAGGAGAGAAAAACAGAGTTTTTCTTCTTTAACTTTCTGCTTTGAACAATGATGATGAGGAGCTAAACTCCCTTTGTCAAGATTGGAGGTAGTAGCTATTCTCATATGCTTTTGTATTCCATTTGATTTATATGTATGATAAAGATTGTTGATGTATTGAATACTGTTTTTGCCCTAAGTTGAAAACCAGATTTGAGTAGTTGTCGAGAGAGATTATTTGAGTCTTGACATAAAACAGATTTTCAAGTAGTGAATAAGTTGTAGAGATAGATTTATTCATTACTCTTCTTTGGTATTAAGCATTAAAGATTGCTATATTGATAGTTAGGTGGAGAGATCGTCTAAGGATCAATATAGTGATTATCACAATATCATTTAGACATAAATGACTTTGAGAGGATACTTGAACATCATCAATAATCTTGAATCGATTTATTTATCATAAGGAATCATAAGCATTTGAAATAGTGAACTCCAATCTTGCCAAGCTTTTACATTAGATTAAAACCATTTTACTGTTTTTAGTGACATTTACTCACAAGATAACTTTCCAACCAAAACAACCTTGTTACCTTCAAAACTTATAACAAATCGGATTATAGAACGGCGGTAATATCAACCAATCTCTGTGGATACGATATAAAAATATTTGCCGAAGATATACTTTTCAACAAATTGGCGCCGTTGTCGGGGATTGGTGTCGATATTACAAGCATTGCAATAATTCTTTGTTTTAAGTTGTGTTACTTTTATTGTTATCCCTCTTTTGTTTCACTTGGTTTGTTAGTTTTGTAGATTCTAGTGCATGCGAGGAAAAGCAACCGAGGAGCAACTTCAATTCGATCCTGAAATTGAAAGAACACTTCGGAAGCTCAATAGTAAAACACGAAGAAGAAGGAAACTAGCCGAAGAGAGGAACCGGAGAGAAGAAGCATCTACTTCCGCACTTGTTCCAATCGAAGAAGTGGTTGTAGAGGCTTGTGACGGAAACATGGCGGATGACAATCGTACCGAAATATCCGCTAATAGTCCAAGAAGAAATGCTCAATTTGCCCGTGGAGGAAGAAATACGGAGATGAAGACCGGAATCCTCCAGCTTCTCTATGCAAATCCATTCACCGGAATGGATCATGAAGATCCGTATACCCATCTCATCAAATTCTATGAGATTGCGGGTTCTACGGGAATAGACGAAGCGGGTGAAGAAACATTATTCAAGAGGATGTTCCCACACTCCTTAGTGGGAAAGGCAAAAGAGTGGTACCTTGATCAAGAATCAAGAGTGATGACGGATTGGAATTTGTTAGAAGAAAAGTTCTTAGAAAGATACTTCCCTCAATCCCGATTCATGGAAGCCAAAACGGCTATTGTGGTATTCACTCAAGGAGGCAACGAGTCTCTAAATGAAGCTTGGGAAAGATTCAAATCAATGTTGAGAAAATGTAAGGGACATGGTTTTGATGAGCTCACTCAAATCCATATTTTTTTAAATGGGCTCCAATCAACTCACAAGACACTTCTGGATGCCACCGCGGGTGGCTCGCTTATGTCAAAAACTGCGGAAGAAGCTAAAGTCATTATTGAACGGATGGCCCTCAATGATCATCAAGGTCAACATGATCGTAGCCCTTCACAACGTAAGCCGGGAGTTCTTGAGTTAAATACCAATGATGCCATCCTTGCTCAAAACAAGCTACTCTCTCAATAAGTGGAGCTTCTCACTCAACAAATGGCCAAGCTTCCACAGCAAATAAAAGAGATTCAAGGGTTTCAAGTTCAGCATCAAGTAGCATGTTGCGAATTATGTCAAGGGGATCACCCTACTGGTTTTTGTCCTCCACCCCAAGAAGAAGTGAGTTATGTGAACAATCAAAATCAGGGCTATCAAAGACAACAGCCTAACAATCAAGGCTACCAACCAAGAAACAATCAAGGCTATCAACCGTCAAGGTTCAACAATCAGAATTTTCAGCAGCAAAGTCCTTACCAACATCCAAACTCTCAAGGACAGCAGTCGCAAGGAGGAAATTCCAAGCTAGAAGACACTCTTCAACAATTCATGCAAGCTTCCATGGCAAATCAGAAGAGTAACGAAGCAGCAATTAAAAATCTGGAAAATCAAGTAGGCCAACTTGCGAAGCAACTGTCGGATCAAAACGCAGGGCCTTCTTTCTCTGCTAACACTCAACCGAATCCAAAGGAGCATTGCAAAGCAATTGTCACAAGGAGTGGTAAAGAGATGGTAAGTGAAAAAGGTGAAGAGATTGTAGAAGAGAACATCACTGATGGGATGCTGGAAGAAAAAGACATAGTTGGTGAAAGGGAAAATGCTACTGGAAATGCTCAGTTCGCGTCGCGAACCACCTTCGCGCCGCGAAAACAGCAGGTTTTGCCAAATGAGCAGCAGATTGATCTGGAAGAAAAAAAAGATGCTGAATCAAAGAAGAAGAAGAAATCTGAGAAAGGGGTGAGCGTCATTCCAACTCAACATCTACCTTATCCACATGCTCCATCAAGGAAGGACAATGTTAGGCATTATGCACGGTTCATGGACATCTTCAAGCAACTCCAAATCAACATCCCATTTGCTGATGCATTAGAACAAATGCCACGGTATGCTAAATTCATGAAGGACATTCTTACCAAGAAAAGGCGACACGTGGAAGATGAGACCATATTGCTTGATGCACGGTGTAGCGCCATCATCCAAAAGACTCTCCCAAGGAAGGAGTCCGATCCGGGCCGGGTTGTTCTACCGGTAACCATTGGAAGCACATACGTTGGAAATGGTTTGATAGACTTGGGCTCTAGTATAAATTTAATCCCCCTCTCCATTGTCAAAAGATTGGGGAATGTTGAGATTAAATCGACAAGAATGACTCTACAACTAGCCGACAAGTCTACCACCTCACCATACGGAATCGCCCAAGACATGCTTGTGAAAGTGGACAAATTTTTGTTTCCGGTGGATTTTGTAATAGTAGAGATGGATGATGTACCCCTAATTCTTGGAAGACCTTTTATGAAAACAGCTCGGATGATGATCGACATAGATGATGGGCTAATGAAGGTGAGAGTGCAAGATGAAGAGGTGACTTTTAATCTTTTCGAAGCAATGAAGCATCCAACCGACAAGCATGATTCTTTCCGAATCGATGCAATTGAAGAGGAAGTAGTGGAGGTCGCGAACCAAATTCATATCTCTAATCCTCTAGAAAGATCCCTTATCGGAGCATACAACGTGTTAACCGACAATGAGGAACGAGAGATCGAAGCAATGTTGCACGAGCTAGAATCTTGTGGTGAGCTGGCCTATCAAGAAGAATTAACGGAAGACTTGGATGCAAAGAAGAAAACGGAAGAGCAAAAGTTAGAGTTGAAAATGCTTCCATCACACTTGAAGTATGTGTTTCTTGGAGACGAGTGTACTCAACCAGTGATTATAAGCAACACGCTGTCCACACAAGAGGAAGACAAGTTGATTCAAGTTTTGAAAAAGAACAAAGGTGCAATAGGGTGGGTGTTATCCGACTTGAAGGGTATTAGTCCGGCCTATTGTATGCATAAGATCATGATGGAGGAGAATTTCAAACCAATTGCGCAACCTCAGAGGCGTCTGAATCCATCAATGAAAGAGGTGGTCCGGAAAGAAGTTGTCAAACTATTGGAAGCCGGAATGATTTATCCTATATCCGATAGTGCATGGGTGAGTCCGGTACAAGTGGTCCCCAAGAAAGGCGGAATGACGGTAATCAGAAATGATAAAAATGAATTGATTCCGACAAGAACAGTGACAGGGTGGAGGATGTGTATCGACTATAGAAGGTTGAACCAAGCCACAAGGAAAGATCATTTCCCACTACCCTTCATGGACCAAATGTTGGAGAGGCTCGCCGGCAAAAACTTCTACTGTTTCTTGGACGGATATTCAGGGTATAACCAAATTTCAGTAAATCCGGCAGATCATGAGAAGACAGCATTTACGTGTCCTTTTGGCATCTTTGCTTACCGAAGAATGCCTTTTGGGTTATGTAATGCACCGGCCACATTTCAACGGTGTATGCAAGCTATATTTTCGGACTTGATAGAAGAATGCATTGAGGTGTTCATGGATGATTTTTCTGTTTATGGATCATCTTTTGAATTGTGCTTAAAACACCTTGATGTAGTTTTGGGGAGATGCGTGGAGACCAACCTAGTGCTCAACTGGGAAAAATGCAATTTTATGGTCACTGAGGGTATAGTACTTGGTCACAAGATTTCTTCTGAAGGGCTAGAGGTGGACAAAGCCAAGGTGGAGGTTATTGAGAAACTACCACCTCCAACTAACATTAAAGGGATACGAAGCTTTCTAGGACATGCCGGTTTCTACCGGAGATTCATACAAGATTTTTCAAAGATCGCAAAGCCATTGAGCAATTTGCTCAACAAAGGTACGCCTTTTCTTTTTGATGAATCATGTCTTAAAGCTTTCTTAGATTTGAAAGAAAAGTTGGTCACCGCACCAATAATCGTAGCACCAAACTGGAACCTTGATTTTGAACTCATGTGTGATGCTAGCGATTATGCAGTTGGTGCGGTGTTAGGACAAAGAAGCGATAAAGTTTTCCATGCCATACACTATGCTAGTAAGGTGCTTAATGAAGCACAAGTTAATTACGCAACAACTGAAAAGGAATTACTAGCCATAGTATATGCATTGGAAAAATTTAGAGCTTATTTGATTGGTTCAAGAGTTGTAATCTACACTGACCACTCGGCGATAAAATATCTGCTTACCAAGCCGGATTCAAAACAAATGCTTATTCGTTGGATCCTTTTATTACAAGAGTTTGATCTAGAAATTCGGGATAAAAAGGGTTCTGAAAACTTGGTGGTGGATCATTTGTCTCGGTTGGTCAATGTAGACATTACAAACAAAGAAGAGGAGGTGAGAGAAGAATTTCCAGATGAAAAACTTTATGCGATTCAAGTGAGGCCTTGGTTTGCTGATTTTGCTAATTACAAAGCAACTGGTTTAACACCGGAAGACCTCACTTGCAATCAAAGAAGGAAATTCTTGGCAGATGCAAAATATTATGTTTGGGATGATCCCTATCTGTTTAAAGTAGGAGCAGACAATATTTTGAGAAGGTGTGTAACAATTGAGGAGTCAAGAGACATTCTTTGGCACTGTCACAACTCTCCGTATGGAGGTCACTATAGTGGTTTGAGAACAGCCACTAAAGTACTCCAATCGGGTTTTTATTGGCCATCTTTATTCAAAGATGTGCATGAACATGCGAAGAGTTGTGATACATGCCAACGGAGTGGAGGAATAGGAAAACGGGATGAAATGCCTCTAACCAACATGCTAGAAGTGGAAGTTTTTGATTGTTGGGGTATTGATTTTGTTGGCCCATTCCCCTCTTCTTTCTCAAATGAGTACATACTAGTAGCTGTTGATTATGTTTCGAAGTGGGTGGAAGCAATTGCCTCACCTAAGGCCGATGCCAAAACTGTGATTAAATTTTTAAAGAAGAACATATTTTCACGTTTTGGTGTGCCTAGAGTGTTGGTAAGTGATGGAGGCTCACACTTTTGCAATACACCCTTAGAAAAAGTTCTGCAACATTATGGTGTAAAGCACAAGGTGACCACTCCCTACCACCCACAAGCGAACGGTCAAACTGAGGTTTCAAACCGGGAAGTCAAACGGATCCTTGAGAAAACAGTCTCGAATTCAAGAAAATATTGGTCCTTAAAACTGGATGAAGCTTTGTGGGCGTATCGCACTGCCTACAAAGCACCTATTGGGCTGACTCCGTTTCAAATGGTGTATGGGAAGACTTGTCATCTTCCAGTGGAAATGGAGCATAGAGCATTATGGGCTCTTAAGTTCTTGAATTTCGACTCCACTCTAGCTGGAGAAAGAAGGAAAGGTCAACTCCATGAATTGGAGGAACTAAGGAACGATGCATATCACTCTAATAAGCTGTACAAGGAAAAGGTAAAGGCATACCATGATGGAAAGGTCCGCCATAAGGAGTTTCATGTTGGACAGATGGTATTGCTCTTTAACTCAAGGTTGAAGTTATTTCCTGGTAAGTTGAAGTCGAAGTGGTCAGGACCATTTGTTGTCAAGGAAGTACGGAATTATGGAGCCATTGTGATAGAGGATCCAAAGTCACAAGAGAGCTGGACTGTCAATGGGCAAAGACTGAAAGTCTATCATAGCGATGACATAAACCGTGATGTGTGTGTCATTTCCTTATCTGGACCAGGCTAATCGAGGTACCGTCGAGCTCTTAACGACGTTAAACAAAGCGCTTGTTGGGAGGCAACCCAACGTTGTTAGTTTGCATTTTATTTTTCTCTGTTGTGTGATTTTTAGCTCTGTTAAAATTTTAGAATTCTTAAGTCCTGTTTTTTGCAGTTCGCGCCGCGAACTGATTGAAAAATTTTGAGTGGGTTCTGTTTTTTGCAGTTCGCGCCGCGACCCCCTGTTCGCGCCGCGAACTGAATAAAAAATTTTGAGTGGGTTCTGTTTTTTGCTGTTCGCGCCGCGAACTCTACGTGACAGAATCACTTAAATTCTGTTTAGGCACTTCTTTTCTCATTTCAAACCTTTCTCATTTCAAACCAACTTTGCCGCGCTTTTACCCCACTCTCAAAATCCCACCGAATCTTAAAATTCTTCAGTTCCCATTTGTCAAATCTTCAATTGCTAGCAAGATTAAGTGATTCAAAAGGTATGTACTCTTCAATTTCTCTTTTCCAATCCCTTTTGGGTTTTTCATTAGGGTTGGTTAGAAATCAAATTTTTCTGTTGATTACCGCTTGAAATCGCTTTGCATGTTTGATTTAGAATAGGATTAGGGTAGAGTTGAGAACTTTGATTGATTGGGAGTAGATTACTCCCCATTTGTGGAACCCTAGGAAGCTCTGGGAGATTTCCTGGATTCGCAGAGTTCGCGCCGCGAACGGGCCTTCGCGCCGCGAACTGTGAATTCCAGCACCATGTTTTTGTGTTGATTGTTTACTAATCCTGTTCATGTTTGTTCTGTGGTTGTTCTGGTGTTGATTGCAGATGTCCAAAAGAACTAAAACCACATCACCTCCTCAAGCCTGTTCATTCCGAAAGTTCATAAGTGATGAACACGAGGCACGATTCGAGAGCCTCATTAAGAGAACCATTTTGCCTGAGAGGTTTATCCGGCTAGCTCCAACCGGGGTGTATCATAGCATGGTTGCTTCTTTTGAACGACGAAAGTGGATGAAGTTATGCGAACCAGAAGCAGCAATCAACTACGATATTGTTCGAGAATTTTATGCGAATGCTATGCATCGCGAGGAGGGTACGGCTTTCATTTACCGATCCAGGGTAAGGGGCAAGATCGTTTCCTTTGGAAGGGATGACATTAATTCTTACCTGGGTAATCCCCTAACTCTCGGAGCGGGTGAGTGTTGTGAGTACAGTACCATGGAGGCAGCTAACAGGTGGAATCTGGAAGCGGTCAATGCTACCCTATGTCTCAGCGGAAAATCCTACGAACTGAATGATCAAGGACAGCCGAAATTGTGGAAAAGAGAAAATTTTAATTTGGGAGCTAGGGCTTTTCTGGTGCTACTGTTGACTAATATCCGACCAAGAAGCCACACCACCACAATTCCTATGGACGTAGGGTGTCTATTGTACTGCATCATGGTCGGGAAGTCTGTGGATGTCGCAGCCCTCATTGCAGGCGAACTGAGAAAGATAGTTTTAAGCGGAACCAATTTCGGTGGCAAAGCTGGTGTACTCGCATATCCAGGACTTATCATGGGACTGTGCCGTAAGGCAAATGTTCCCATCCCTGAGGAAGTACACTTCTCGATCACCAGTGTGATCAATGACTCGTATCTGAACAGGTTTCTGCAAAACCCAAATGATAAGACTGATGCACCTGGTACTTCTTCATCTAGAGCCCGAGCCAGACCTCGACCTCAACCTCAACCTCAACCTCACACTACCCCAGGCTTTGATCAGATGGCTTTTGCCAACTACTGTTGCGAGAGCTTTGAGGCCTCTAGGAGATCTCAATCATTTCTTTTCGATGCCATGCAGCAGCAGTTCCAGAACACGTTTCTGGCACCAGAGGCCCAAACTTTTCCTTCGCAAGCTGACTATGCAGCTTATGCTAATTAGCCTGAGGGCAGGCCAAATTTTTTGGGGGGTGCAGGAGGTAGTGCAGACCCAAATGAGGAGATGGAGGATGTTCTTGGAAACGTAGGTGGTGACGAAGAGGAGGAGGATTGAGAATGTGGAGATTTGAGAGTTGTTGTATTTTTTAGTTTCTTTTTACTAATTCTGTTTTTGTTTTTGGGAATTTGTAATGTACTTTTGGGTCGCTCTAGTTCACCATAACTTTATTTTGGCACTTTATTTTTGTTAGTATTTTGACAATTGCATGAATGCTAGTTGAAATTTAAGTGTGTTTTAATCAAATTTTGGTTTACCAACATTTTTGTTTAATTGTTCTTATTCTTAAGTCAAGCTTTAAGCAACCGAGAAATGATCGCAAAGAAAGAAGTATAGGACACTTCGAGTGGTGATGATAAGAATTAGTGTCGGCATTTCAAGGTACACTTTATCGCTTTCTAGACTTAACATGAGTAGTTTGATGGTGTGTGCAAATTTCAATTCATAATTTAATTGAAGTATATGTCAGTTTTGAATCAAAATAGGACTCAACCATTTGTGAGGAGACTTTCCATTGTACACTAAAAAGCGGGAAACTGAGCATTGTTTTAACTCATTCTTATCATGCTAAATCATGCATCAATCCATTTTTGTGTGAAATTTTTGAAAATGATAGAGGCATTTTTTTGTGAGAAAAACCACTTGACCAAAAAGTTTGAATCAACTAACCTTGTGAGGAATAATCCTTAGTTAAACCCCTTTGAGCCTATTTTAGGATTCATTTGATTGATCATTGTAAAATAAATTGAAAATTGTGGAATAAATGAATCCTAATTTCTTTTGTATCAGTTGAAACCTCAAACCGAGTTGTTTGCAAAATTTTGCCTTTTGCTTATGTCTAAGTAGGGAGCATTATTGAATAAATTTGGTTTTGGAATCTAAAGTTGGGGAGAGTAAAGTGAAAAGTTGATTAGAAACTTGGAAAAGTGAGTTTCTATGAAAGGGTAAAAATATGAAAAGAAACAAGAAAAAGAAATTACCCTTGAAACCATAGAGCAGAAAAAAAAAATTTAGAAAAAGAAAAGCAAAGGAAATGCTCATGGTTGTGTGGATTTGAAAAGAAAAAGAAAAAGAAAAAGATAGGGATCAAAGAAAGGGAAATTGTGTAGAGTGAATCTTTGGGAATGCTCCCTTAGGATAGGCAATTTGGTTGAATTCTCTTAATCATATCCTTTCTTGTAACCTAAGCCACATTACAACCTTTGAAAGACCTCTTGATTCTCATTTTTCACATGATTTGGTACTTGTTGTGATAACCGCATGATTTGAGTTGTTGTTGATTTAATTGCTTGGATGAGTGAAAGTAACCCTTCATGTTATTCATCAATATTATGATGTGTGTGTAAGTTTGATTCAATTTTGACATATATGGCTTTGAATTCTTTGGAATGATTTTTGCACTTTACCATTTCCCTTATTCATGTTTTGTCTAGAGTTGAGATAGGTGAATTGAGAAATGCCAAACACTTTTGAACCATTTGAATGTCCTTGATAAAATTTTGCTTAAATCTTTTGTGTCATTGCTTTGGTTGTAAGGGTGGAAACTTTTGTTTAGGGACAAACAAAATGCTAAGTTGGGGAGAGTTGTTAGGGACCAATTAGTACTACTTTTTATATCATTTTATTGGTCCCTTTTACCAAGTTTTGATGTTATTACACACTTTTATTCTCACTATTTTGTATAAATGCAATTAGGTTTAATTTATTTTGTTTTGAATAGTTATTTCACCTTTTTGTTAGTTTTGTAGAATTTTGGGATAAGAAAGGCCTTGGATTGCAACACCACATCTTGGAGGAAGCTTGCCAAACAAGGAAGCTGGAAAAGCAACAGTTCGCGCCGCGAACTGCCTTCGCGCCGCGAAGGCTGCGAATCCAGCAAGCTGACTGAGGGTCAAAAGTGCTGTTTTGCAGGAAAAGTTTATTGCCATTTTGATGTCTGCCTCGGAATTGCTTTTCTGCTTTAGATGACAATGACCAATTAGGGAAATGTCAACCTTTTTTGTTAGAAACAAATACATTATTCTAGGGCATTGAAACATTACACTATTATCATTCACACATTGATTTTGAGAGCTTTTTGTAGGAGAGAAAAACAGAGTTTTTCTTCTTTAACTTTCTGCTTTGAACAATGATGATGAGGAGCTAAACTCCCTTTGTCAAGATTGGAGGTAGTAGCTATTCTCATATGCTTATGTATTCCATTTGATTTATATGTATGATAAAGATTGTTGATGTATTGAATACTGTTTTTGCCCTAAGTTGAAAACCAGATTTGAGTAGTTGTCGAGAGAGATTATTTGAGTCTTGACATAAAACAGATTTTCAAGTAGTGAATAAGTTGTAGAGATAGATTTATTCATTACTCTTCTTTGGTATTAAGCATTAAAGATTGCTATATTGATAGTTAGGTGGAGAGATCGTCTAAGGATCAATATAGTGATTATCACAATATCATTTAGACATAAATGACTTTGAGAGGATACTTGAACATCATCAATAATCTTGAATCGATTTATTTATCATAAGGAATCATAAGCATTTGAAATAGTGAACTCCAATCTTGCCAAGCTTTTACATTAGATTAAAACCATTTTACTGTTTTTAGTGACATTTACTCACAAGATAACTTTCCAACCAAAACAACCTTGTTACCTTCAAAACTTATAACAAATCGGATTATAGAACGGCGGTAATATCAACCAATCTCTGTGGATACGATATAAAAATATTTGCTGAAGATATACTTTTCAACAGGTACCGACGAGGTCAGAAAAGAAGTGAAAATCGGGGTTGCTTTGGAGGCGAGTGTTAAGAGCAGAATGGTAGCATTGTTGAAAGAATATGTTGATATCTTCGCCTGGTCTTATCAAGATATGCCAGAGTTGGATACCGATATTGTTGTGCACAAGCTACCGTTGAGAACAGATTATCCTCCAGTGAAGCAGAAGTTGCGTAGAACTCGACCCGAGATGGCCATGAAAATTAAAGAGGAAGTGCAGAAACAGTGGGATGTTGGTTTCCTGGCTGTCACTAATTATCCACCTTGGGTCGCGAACATTGTGCCAGTGCCGAAGAAGGATGGGAAGGTGAGAATGTGTGTGGACTACCGGGATTTGAACAGAGCTAGCCCGAAAGATGATTTCCCATTACCTCATATTGATGTGTTGGTAGATAATACAGCTCAATTCTCGGTGTTTTCTTTCATGGATGGCTTTTCTGGCTATAATCAAATCAAAATGTCGCCAGATGATATGGAGAAAACAACGTTCATCACACCGTGGGGCACTTTCTGTTATAAGGTGATGCCGTTTGGTCTCAAGAACGCCGGTGCTACTTATCAGAGAGCCATGGTGACTTTGTTTCATGATATGATTCATCATGAAATCGAATGCTATGTTGATGACATGATAGCAAAGTCCCAAACGGAAGAGGGGCACTTGGTAGATCTGGCCAAGTTGTTTGACCGGCTGAGACAGTTCAGACTGAGGTTGAATCCGAACAAGTTCACTTTCGGAGTGCGGTCCGGTAAATTGTGTGGGTTCATTGTAAGCGAAAAAGGAATCGAGGTTGATCCTGCTAAAGTAAAAGCAATAAGAGAAATGCCTGAACCGAGAACAGAGAAGGAGGTTCGTGGTTTCTTAGGTAGATTGAACTACATTTCGCGGTTCATATCTCATCTAACAGCCACGTGTGAACCAATATTCAAGTTATTGAGAAAAGATCAAACGGTCAGGTGGAATAATGATTGCCAAGCGGCATTTGAAAAGATAAAAGAGTATTTGCAGGAGCCTCCGATTCTGATGCCTCCTGTGGAGGGACGACCGTTAATTCTGTACCTGACAGTCCTCGAGGGGTCTATGGGGTGTGTACTGGGGCAGCATGACGAGTCTGGTCGAAAAGAGCATGCCATATACTACCTTAGCAAAAAGTTTACCGACTGTGAAACAAGATATTCACTGCTCGAGAAAACTTGTTGTGCTTTGGTTTGGGCTGCTCGCCGACTGAGGCAGTATATGTTGGTTCATACCACTTTGTTGATTTCCAAGATGGATCCAATCAAGTACATTTTTGAGAAGCCAGCATTGACCGGACGGGTTGCGAGATGGCAAATGATTTTAACCGAATATGATATCCAGTATACCTCTCAGAAAGCAATCAAGGGGAGTGTATTGTCTGATTACCTCGCCCAGCAACCCATTGAGGATTATCAACCGATGAAGTTTGAATTCCCCGATGAGGACATCATGTTTCTCAAATCGAAAGATTGTGAGGAACCAATCCCGGAGGAGGGGCCTGACCCTGAATCCGAATGGATTCTGATGTTTGATGGGGCCGTTAACGTGAATGGTAGTGGTGTTGGTGCTGTTTTGGTTACGCCGAAAGGATCGCATATTCCTTTTGCTGCCCGGCTAACATTTGAGTGTACCAACAACGTGGCTGAATACGAAGCTTGTATCTTGGGGATTGAAGAGGCGATTGATTTGAGGATCAAGAACCTTGTTATATATGGAGATTCAACTTTGGTTGTGAATCAGGTTAACGGAAAATGGTATACGCATCAGTCTCATTTAATTCCATACCGGGACTATACGAGGAGATTGTTGACGTTTTTCACCAAGGTGAAGATGCATCACGTACCGAGAGAAGAGAATCCGTTGGCAGATGCTTTAGCTACTCTGGCTGCCTTGATTAAGGTACAGTGGTGGAATCAGTTCCCCAGTGTTGAGGTGGGACGTCTGGATAGACCGGCTTATGTGTTTGCTGTTGACACAGTGCCGGACGATGAGAAGCCGTGGTATTACGATATCAAGCGCTATCTGGAGACCCAAGAGTATCCTGAGGGAGCATCCAAAAAAGACCGAAAGACTCTGCGGAGGTTGGCCATGGTGTTCTACTTGAATAAGGATGAGGTTTTGTACAAGAGAAATTTCGATTGGGTCTTGCTCAGATGTGTTGATGATAAAGAAGCAAGCCAGTTGATGAAGGAGGTTCACGAGGGGTCGTTCGGTACCCATGCCAGTGGGAACGCAATGGTGAAGAAGCTGCTGAGGGCAGGTTATTATTGGATGACAATGGAGGCCCAATGTTTTAATTTCGTGCGAAAGTGTCATAAATGCCAGATTTATGCTGACAAGGTGCACGTGCCTCCAAATCCGTTGAGTTTGATGTCGTCTCCGTGGCCGTTCGCTATGTGGGGCATTGATATGATTGGGAAGATTGAGCCTACGGCTTCGAATGGGCACCGGTTCATATTAGTGGTTATTGACTACTTCACCAAGTGGGTGGAAGCAGCCTCTTATGCAAACGTGACGAAGCAGGTCGTTGCCAGATTTCTCAAGAGAGACATCATTTGCAGATATGGGGTTCCCAAGAGAATCATTACTGATAATGGTTCTAATTTGAACAACAAGATGATGGCAGAGCTGTGCCGGGAATTCAAGATCGAACATCACAATTCTTCTCCTTATCGTCCGAAGATGAATGGGGCGGTCGAGGCAGCCAATAAGAATATTAAGAAGATTGTGCAGAAGATGGTTGTGACCTATAAGGACTGGCATGAGATATTGCCGTTTGCATTGCATGGGTATCGAACTTCGGTGCGTACGTCTACTGGGGCAACGCCTTTCTCTTTGGTGTATGGGATGGAAGCTGTGCTACCGGTCGAGGTTCAAATTCCCTCTTTGAGAGTCCTGATGGACGTGAAATTGCAAGAGGCTGAATGGGTAAGGACTCGGTACGAAGAGTTGAGCCTGATTGAGGAAAAGAGGCTGGCGGCCATCTGTCATGGGCAGTTATACCAGCAGCAGATGAAGCGTGCTTTTGACCGAAAGGTACGACCTCGCGTGTATCACGTAGGTGATATGGTACTGAAAAGGATCCTTCCTCCTCAAAATGATCGAAGGGGCAAATGGACACTCAATTATGAAGGTCCGTTTGTGGTCAAGAAGGTTTTCTCTGGCGGAGCCTTGTTGTTAACGACCATGGATGGCGAAGATTTTCCATCCCCTGTGAATGCGGACGCAGTTAAAAAATACTTCGTATAAAGAGACCCGCTGGACGAAAAGAATAAAATAGTCCAGGCAAAAATGGGCATCCCGGCGAACCGAAAAAAATGATGAAAAGGTTCGGGCAAAAATTAGGGATAAAAAGAGAAAAATGTACACCCGGCAGGTCAAAAACCTGAAAAGGCGGCTTGGGCAAAAAGGGGTATCCCGGTGGACTGAAAACCCGAAAGGGCGGTCCAGGCAAAAGAGGGATTGAAACGAACAACTGCGTCTGGCATGATCGTTTGTACTTTGGATATGACATGGATAATCCCCGGTGGGGATCAGTCGGAAGCGTCTTGTTCAGAAGGCAGAAAGCACGGAGAGTCTGAGGACATATGGGGTGTAACCGAGTTGGAACTCGATGAGATCATGGTTTCACATTGCCATTAGGATAGATTTTTCCTTTTGTGCGCAATTACCTCTTTTCAGGAATTTCTTCCTTTGTATTGCTCAATTTGAGCCACACTTTTTCCAATCAATAAAATACATATTCAGTCAAATAATTTTTTGTTTTCATTACCGCTTTGATTGCAAAAACATCCAATTGTTTGTGATAAAGAATCTTGCATTTTAAGACATACATGTCCCTTCCAATGCATGTTTATAAGATTGAAACTTGGAATCTTATTTGGAAGGTTGAGTGACCCAAGTGCTGAAATTCTGGCATACCTGGGGCACGTTTTTGTCTAACGATCTTTTTGCAGGTGCTGTTAGATGTTTTCGCTCATTTGCAGGTTGTGATGTGGAAGCTTTTGATAAATGATCCCCGTGGAGTCCAATCAGGGACAAGAGATGGAGGAATGGTGAAAAGACGACGGAAAGACGTCGACGATCCGGGATATTAATCAAGAAGACTCTTCAAAGTCTGAAGATTAGGAAGTTTGTACCAATCTAAGGAGTTCGCTCTCCGTAGAGTACAGAGAAGTCGAGAATACAAGGTGATGAATCAGAAAAGTCCAGACGAGTCTGGGAGTTCTCAAAATTGGAAAGTTGACAGTGGATTTAGACGGTGAATGCCATGGTTCGACGAGTCGACGGGTGTTTAGTACCAGACTTTCCTTGTTTCCCCAAGCAGGGTGGGGATTGTTACCTCCTCAGCAGATTTGAGGTCTGTGTCTTCCCTAGCAGGGTCGGGATGGTTATCTCCCCAACAGGTTTTAGATCGGTATTTCCTCAGCAACCAGGCCTGAAGGTTGCTATTTCCCAGTGGAGGTATCTGTTGGTAGTGGTTTCTCCAAGCAGGGTCGGGATTGTTATTTCCCCAGCAAGTCAGAGACTGTTGTTTTCCCCACAGAGTGTGTTGGTGGTTTATTCCCCAGCGAAGTCCCCAAGCGGGCCGGGTGCAGAGGAGGTTATCCCTGGTGAGGGTGGCCTATTTCCCAGCAGCAATGCTATTCCCCAGCAGGGTGGAGGTTGGAGCAATGGCGAGTTCCTCAGCAGAGTGCCTCGAGCTCCCCAGAAGAGTCCCTTGAGGGGGGTACTTTTTATGCATTCATCATGTAGATAAGCATAGCATATTGCATAGCTAATTGCGTAGCATTTCCATGATTATGGAGCATTACGCTAAAAATAATCATCATGCATCAGCATTGCAAGCATAAGCTAGTCTCAAGCCGTGGTTATTGTTTGAGAGGTGGTTTCGCCAGGAAGCGGAGGTGTTACTCTGTAGAGTTTGGCATCATGATGTTAATCAACAGTGTTCCCCAGTAGTGCGATATTGGAGGAAGGGTTTCTGTCAGGCGGAGATAGAAATGATAGTCAAAGAGGTTTCGGGGTCCAACAGGTAAAGAAAGAGAAGGAGATAATCCCCAGCGGAGTGTAAATTGTTCGTTTGCTAAGGTTGAATAAGGGATAACATGCTCATGGCTTGTTACTCCCCAACATGGGTCGATGGGACGCGTGCCGACTCATTTATCACTGTTTTTATCTCTGCCGATGCTGAACGGCATGACCAATTTTCCGGTGTTCAGACCGAGGCGGGTATTCAGACCGATATGGCAGTCAGGTCAGTTTTCCGGTATTCAGACCGAGGTGGGCATTCAGGCCAGTTTTCCGGTATTCAGACCGAGGTGGGCATTCAGGCCAGTTTTTGATTTTTAGATCGAAGAAGTTTCCGACGATCAGGTCGAAGTACTTGTGGCATTCAGGCCAGTTTCCGATTTTCAGATCGAAGAAGTTTCCGACGATCAGGTCGAAGTACTTGTGGCACTCAGGCCAGTTTCCGATTTTCAGATCGAAGAAGCTTTCGAAGTTCAGATCGATGCAGCTTGCGGCATTCAGGCCAGGTTTCCGGTATCCAGACCGAAGTGGTATCCAGACCGAAGAGGTATTCAGACCGCAATGGCATTCAGGCCAGTTTTTCGGGCATTCAGGCCAATCTCTCGGTGTTCAAACCGGCATTAATACTCTCATATTCCGATGCTCAGTATTCAGACTGATGAGCGGCGTTCAGGCCATGGTTGCTCCTGTGTTACCATTTATTTTGGTATCCAGGTCAATATTTCTTTTCGGTATTCAGGCCGACTTTCTCCGTACCAGACGGATTCTTCTTTTTTGAGATCGCATCTTTGCCAATTCCGACAGGCATTGTTAATTATTGCCCCAGCGGAGCGCAAATTGTTCGTATGTTCTTGGTATTCAATCACTCTTCACCCTGATCATCTGAAAGCCGAGGCTGTTCATATTGACAGGTTCACAGTGGATTGAATAGGGGCAGCTGTAACACCTCAAAATTTGCCCTCCTCTCTTGGGACTAGCTTAGCATATTGCATTTCATCTTTTAGTACATTAGGCATTACATTTTTGCATGTCATGTGAAAACAATGAGCAAGTCATCCTCCTAGGTCTTTCTCAGAAGATGGAGAGGTTAAGAGATGCAAGCCTAAGGGTCTCATGAATTGATCACTAGCCATCTGAGGTTTGTGCTTCAATTAGGGTTTCTTGGTTCCTCAAGGAGATTGGGTATTATCTTGGTTGAAATGGTACATCATCATCATCATGGTTCATAATTTCTGATCAAGCTCCTTGGGATTAGGGTTTTGACCTCTGGTCAACCCTAATCAGTTGCATTATGCCAATCAGGGTTTTTCAAGGAGATGAGGTCTTTAGTGGTAAGGAGATCATCATGTGATTTTATTGAGCTTGTATAAGCTAGGGTTTCATTTTGGAGCCATTTCATCAAGAGATTGAGGCTCAAATTCATCTGTGCATGACCAAGTCATCTATCAACCACAAAAGTCAACTACAAGGTCAACTGTTGGATTTCGAGGTGGGAAGTGAGTAGAAATACTTCATTCATGTTCAAACAAGTCTCATTTGACATTTCAAACATCAACTTTGAAGAAAATAAAGTCAGGACAAAACTTTCCAAAAATAGAAAGTGACTTGTAATTTGAATTTGCCAAAAATGGAAAGGTTTTCAACTCAAGATTACATCATCAAGAAAGCTTCAAATGAAATTTTGTTGAACATGAAAGTTGTAGATCTTTCTCTCCCATTTCCAAAAAGTACAAGATCATCAATTTATCATGTGTGGTTAAGGAGATATGGTTCAACCTTGACAAAGTGAACATGGAACTTCAAATGGGCATAACTTCTCAACCAAAACTCCAATTCAAGTGGTTCTTTTTGCTAAATTCTCCTTTTAACCTCTAGCTTCCAAATCTTGCATTGCATTACATCAATTATCATCACATAATCATTTGCAAAATCTTGGATTTTTTGGAGGGAAAACATGAAATTCAAAATTGGTGAATTATTTGAACATTTGGCAATTACCATTGATTTTAAAATATGGTTTTAAGTGAAATTCAATAATTTTCGTGTACTGTTCATCCATGATTTCCATGCATAAGGGTGAAAGCTCAATTTGCCAAAACACCTTGAAACTTAATCCATTCCATTACCACTTGGCTTAAGCTTAATTAAACATGATTAGTGGAGCATATAAAAGCCAAACCCTAACTGTTTTTCAGTTTGGCAATCACAATTTGAGATCTAGATCAAAAACTCCAAAAATTCTCTCTCACCATTTCTTCAATTTTCTTCAAACAACTTGCATTTCTTTGGATCAAGTCATCATCTGGAAGCATCATGGAGTAAGATTGAAGGAGGAACCAAGAGAATTCGTGCATGCTTGAAGCATATTCAAAGCTTGAGTTCATTAATGGTGGATCCAAAATTTGTTGAAGTCGTGCACAATTAAGCCTTAATCTCTCTTCCAATTACTTGCACAAGCACTCTGGAGCAACATTGAAGCCATTACAAAGCCTGAATCAAGCAAATTCCAAAGCTGCTCTTCAAGAGGTCATGGATTCAATATCCTTATTTCTTTAAATTATCATGCTATACTTGTAGATCTAAGAATACTGATGATTCTGAGCTTTGAACCACTAAAATCCATGCAATATTGAGTGAGTTAGGGTTGTTCAAAGTTTTGTGCATGAAACTTGATGTGTTCGATTCTCTCATGTTAGTTTGATTTAAGCTTAACTAGGCATGGATTCGTGATGTACATTGAAAGATCTTCATGTTCATATGCTTAATTGTGAAAACTAGGAAAATTGTTCTTGAGGTTGATGAACAGTGATGAACACGATGAAGAAGACAAAGTGCAGGTTTTAGGCAACGGTTTTGGATCTCTGTTGCCACGATAATGCGTTGCCTTTGTGTTTGTGTTGGGGCTTGCACGTGATTGGTTGCATGGAGCGCCCATGCGCGTCTCCCATTGGCCAGAACCAGCGTTTAATGAAACGCTGCGTTCCATGCTTGGCGCCAACATCTTTTTTCAAATTAATTAAATAATATTCCTTTTAATTCATTTGTTTCTTTCATTTCCATTTCATTTTATTTCCAACCTTTAAAAATTCATAACTAATTGAGTTTTGATCCAAAAAATATGAGGATTTTTGCATTGTGTTTCTTTTTTTGTCTAGTATTTTATCATCATAAGTTTGAAAATTGTGCCTGGTCTAGAAATTATTTTGCCTAGGGTTTGTGAACATGTATCATATCTTGATCTTGCCTTGCTTCTTCATTTGTGAAATGCTCATTTTTAATCCAATGCTCATGAAATTTTACATGTTGAAACTAGACTCATGGCTTGAAATTAAGGTGTTGATTTGGTATTTTTATCATGTGTCATTTCTGTTTTATGATTTTTTTAAGTTAGGTGTGACAATGTGTGTCACACCTTGTGATGTTCAACTTGATTGATTAATTTTCCATGCCAAATGAATTCCAAATGTTCTGATTTTTTGTATGAGGCTTGATATGGATGTTGTGATTGCTCATGATTTTTGTTGGAATTTTTGGGATCATTCCTGATTTAATTGAGATTTTTCATTCTAGATGGTCACATTTGAGCTTTTACATTGCCTTGAACTTCATTTGTTTGTGAAATGCTTGTTCCTTATCCAATGAATGTGAAACTTTGCACACTATTTCTAGACATGTTGAATGGTGTTTTGGCTTTGGTTTGAGGTTTTTACCATGTTTCATTTATGTTTTAGGCCTATGCTAAGTTGGTGTGACCATTTGGTGTCACACATGTGCTTGTTTGTGCTTGCCTTGGCTTATGCAATTTGATTACCATGCCTAATGTTGTCCAAATGCTCTAATTTTTTGTGTGACGATCATGTTGTATGTTCTGTTTACTCATGAATTTTGCCAAGATTATTTGAATCATTTTTGAATTAATGTGCATTTGTTCATTCTGGTGTCACAATGTGGTTACAATTTGCATACCTTGCCATGTTTGGTTCATGAAATGGATTTGGTGATTGATAATGAGATGAGACCTTTTTGGATTGTGTTATTAATTGATTGAAGTTGATTCATGTTAAATTTCATGTTCTGTTTTGGATTTTTCTCCATCTTTGACCCTAGGCCTTGACCTAGTGGTTTGTCTCATGTTTGAGCTTTGATTTCAAGTGGAGCATTCAAGTTCCATAATTGTTGGTGCTCTATCACTTGAGAATTTGATGTTTACCTTTGACTACTAACCTTGTGTGTTTTGTAGGGTTGTTAACTCATTTAAGTTTGACTTGTTGGCTTATGCCTTTGCTCATTGGGCTTGACTGTTTGATATTCATGATTGTCTGTTTGTCTGTACAGTTGAACTGATTTGTTTGATGTTTCCACAGGTACATTAGTTGCTTAAGTTCATTTTGAACTTGCTTTTGCTTGGTTGCTTAAGCATATAGGTATAACCCTCTGACTTCATGTAGTCTGGAAGACCTGTCCTGTTATGTGGGCAGGCACCTGTCTGAAGCCCTTCTTAAGAGGCAATGCTTGTGTATGTTTATTTTTGTGCCAAGCAGGAAAAGTCCTTTGATAAGGCAATTGGCAGATAAAAGAGATGTGTAATCCATCTCCTGCTACTCAGTGTGTCATCCACTTTGCTCACACCTTATGTTGATGCATTGTGGATATTAACCCAAGATCTTTGTTGAGTCCGTCATATGTGGAAAAGAGTTCCTACTTTCTGAACTCCCACACTTTCATTTGTCTGAAGCTCTCCCAGGCCAGGGATAAGAGCTGTGAGGTCTTACCCTCACTTCCCATTTCATCTGCTTCACCCTAACTCTCAATGTTAGGGTTAAGAGCTAACATCACCCTGTTACAGTGGCTTGTTTGTCGAGGTTGACATGACCCCTTGACTAAAGCTTAACCTTGTGTGAGCCCATCTGTTTGTATATAGTGTGTGTGCTTGCTCTTGTGCTTGTGTGGCTTTGCTTGTTCTGCTTAGGATAGCTTGCTGCCTGTGCAGGTTAGATAGAAACCTCAACCTAGGACCATTGTGGATTACATGATAACTATTAGGCTCGAGACAGTCTCCCTTCTAGTTTGTCATTTCCCAGTCTCTGGTTAGGAGAAAGTTTCTCCCCTGTTAAGGGGAACTACGTTGCCCTGATCCTCATACCAGATGAGGTACGTAGGCAGGAGATCGTACGAGATCTCTCCGGGCACCCTTTTTTCTTTTTGTGTGTGTTTGCTTAACAGTTATTAGGCTCGAGTGCCATACTCCCTTTTAGCTTGTCTGTTTGTTAACCTTCTTGTGTGTGTTAGGAGATGGATGTAAGACCAGCAATTGGCAATCCGTATCCTATTGGTGTTTGTTTGTGTGGAGAGTCCGACGTAAGTCCAGCGATTGGCACTTGGTTTCCTGTGTGTGTTTGTTGGTTCGGAGCCCGATGTAAGTCCAGCGATTGGCATTCGGTTTCCATGTTTGCCTGTGCGTGTGGAGTCTGACATAAGCCCAGCGATTGGCAGTCGGTTTCTTGTGTGTTTTGTTTGGCGTGCATGAGCCGAACTACGGTAGCTCTGATTCTCATTCCAGATGAGATACGTAGGAATAGGATGCGATATCCTAGCGAGCCCGTTTCCCTCTTCTCCCACCTGTGTTGTTTCCAGTGTGTGTGTGCATTCTTTTGAGCAGTGTTTAGAAACCTTTCTTCTATCCTTTTGAGCGTGGATCCCGTCGAGTACGACGGATGCGTAGGGGTGCTAATACCTTCCCTTCGCATAACCGACTCCCGATCCCATCTCTCTTTGGTCGCGAGACCATGTCTTTTCCAGGTTTACTTCGAGCGTTTCCTTTCCCTCTTTTGGGATAAATAACGCACGGTGGCGGCTCTGTTTGTTTTGTTTTTGCCCGCCGGTTGTTGTTCGCGGATGCGACAACATACATTGCCAATCACCCGTTAAGCAATGTTGTTTCTTTGTTTTAATCCTGACCATTGAATTTGATTAATCAAGGGTTTTTGTTTACTATCGTCAACTTATTTCTCCCATCCAATCAAATAATCAAGAAATAGAAAAAATCAAAATAAGTGAAAATTGAGGATAGCAAACTTGATCCTTTGATTAATCAGATTCAATGGTCAGGATTAAAACAAAGAGACTCACATTGTCAATCACCCTGTTGGCAATTTGTGTTTCTTTATTTTAATCCTGATCATTGAATTTTAATCAAAGGCTCTTGTTTATTATCCTAAACTTATTCTCTTATCCAATCAAATAATCAGAAAATAAAAAAAAAAATTAAGTAAGAAAAAGTTTAGGATAATTTACTTGAGCCTTTGATTAATCGTATTGAATGACCCGGATGAAAACAAAGAGACACAAATTGTTAATCATCCGTTTGTCAATTTGTGTTTCTTTGTTTTATTCCTGGCCATTAATCAAATGCTCTTGTTACTATCCTAAACTTATTCTCTCATCAAATCAAATAATCAGAAAATAAAAAAATAAAATAAAAGTTTGGGATAGTAAACTTGAGCCCTTGAGTAATCAGATTTAATGGTCAAGATTAAAACAAAGAGTCACACATTGTCAACCACACGCCTGACAATGTGTGTTTCTTTGTTTTAATCCTGATAATTTAATTTGACTAATGAATGGATCTTGGTTACTAACCTCAACTTATTCTCTCATCCAATCAAATAACCCATAAAAAAAAGAAAAAAAAAGAAAAAGTGTATGATAATAAACTTGAGCCTTTGATTAATTGGATTCGATGGCCAAGATTAAAACAAAGAGACACACACGGTCAATTACCCGCTTGACAATGTGTGTTTCTTTGTTTTAATCCTGACCATTGAATTTGATTAATCAAGGGGTCTTGTTTACTATCCTCAACTTATTCTCTCATCGAGTCAAATAATCAGAAAATTAAAAAAAACTAAGAAAAATTTGAGGATAGTAAACTTGAGACCTTGATTAACCGGATTCAATGGTCAGGATTAAGACAAAGAGACACACATTGCCAATCAAGTACTTGACAATGTGTGTTTCTTAGTTTTAATCCTGACCATTGAATCCGAAAAAACAATGGCTCTTGTTTACTATCCTCAACTTATGCTCTCATGCAATCAAATAATCAAAAAATAAATAAAATAAAAATAAGAAAAGTTTAGGGTAGTAAACTTGAGCCCTTAATTAATCGGATTCAATGGCCAAGATAAAAAACAAAGAGACACACATTGTCAATCACCTTCTAGGCAATGTGTTTCTTTGTTTTAATCTTGGCCATTTAATTTGATTAATCTATGACTCATGTTTCCTATCCTCAACTTATGCTTTTATCCAATCATATAATCTGGGGAAAAAATAAGAGAAAGTTGATGACACTAAACTTGAACCCTTGATTAATCTGATTTAATGGCCAGGATTAAAACAAAGAGATACACATTGTCAATCACCCGATTGGCAATTTGTGTTTCTTTGTTTTAATCCTTACTATTGAATCTGATTAATCAAAGGCTCTCTTTTACTATCCTAAACTTATTCTCTCATCTAATCAAATAATCAAAAAATTAAAAATATCAAAACAAGAAAAAGTTTAGGATAGTAAACATGACCCCTTGATTAATTGTATTCAATGATCAGGATTAAAACAAAGAGACACACATTACCAATCACTCGGTAGCCAATTTTTATTTCTTTGTTTTAATCCTTACCATTGAATTTGATTAATCAAAGGATCTTGTTTACTATCCTAAACTTATTCTGTCATCCAATCAAATAATCAGAAAATTAAAAAAAAAGTTTAGGATAGTAAACTTGAGCCCTTGATTAATCGGATTCAATGGCCAAGATAAAAACAAAGAGATATACATTGTCAATCACCCGCTTTGTAATGTGTGTTCTTTGTTTTAATCCTGACCATTGAATCTGATTAATCAAGGCATTGTTTACTATCCTCAACTTATTCTCTCATCCAATCAAATAATCAGAAAATAAAAAAATATAAAAAAATAAAAGGTTTAGGGTAGTAAACTTGAGCCCTTGATTAATCGGATTCAATAGCCAAGATTAAAACAAAGAGACATACATTGCCAATCACCTGCTAGGCAATGTGTGTTTCTTTGTTTTAATCCTGACCATTGAATTTTATTAATCAAGGGTTTTTGTTTACTATCCAGAACTTATTTCTCTCATCCAATAAAATAATTAAGAAATAAAAAAATATCAAAATAAGTGAAAGTTGAGGATAGTAAACTTGATCCCTTGATTAATCGGATTCAATGGTCAGGATTAAAACAAAGAGACACACATTGTCATTCACCCGGTTGGCAATTTGTGTTTCTTTGTTTTAATCCTGGTCATTGAATTTTAATCAAAGGCTCTTGTTTACTATCCTAAACTTATTCTCTCATCCAATCAAATAATCAGAAAATAAAAAAAAAATCTAAATAAGGAAAAGTTTAGGATAGTAAACTTGAGCCTTTCATTAATCGTATTCAATGACCCGGATGAAAACAAAGAGACACAAATTATTACTCACCCATTTGTCAATTTGTGTTTCTTTGTTTTATTCCTGACCATTTAATTTGATTAATCAAAGGCTCTTGTTTACTATCCTAAATTTATTCTCTCATCAAGTCAAATAATTAGAAAATAAAAAATAAAAAAAGTTTAGGATAGTAAACTTGAGCCCTTGAGTAACCGGATTTAATGGCCAAGATTAAAACAAAGAGTCACACATTGTCAATCACACGCTTGACAATGTGTGTTTCTTTGTTTTAATCTTGCCCATTGAATTTGATTAATCAATGACTCTTGTTTACTATCCTCAACTTATTCTCTCATCCAATCAAATAATCAGAAAATTAAAAAAAAATAAGAAAAAGTGTAGGATAATAAACTTGAGCCCTTGATTAATCGGATTCAATGGCCAAGATTAAAACAAAGAGACACACACAGTCAATTACACGCTTGACAATGTGTGTTTCTTTGTTTTAATCCTGACCATTGAATTTAATTAATCAAGGGATCTTGTTTACTATCCTCGACTTATTATTTCATCCTCTCAAATAATCAAAAAATAAAAAATATATTAAAAACTTAACAAGTTAAGGATAGTAAACTTGAACCCTTGATTAATCGGATTCGATGACCAAGATTAAAGCAAACGGACACACATTGTTAATCACCCACTTGGCATTGTGTGTTTCTTTGTTTTAATCTTAACCACTGAATTTAATTAATCAATGGCTCTTATTTACTATCCTCAACTTATTCTCTCATCCAATCAAATAATCAGAAAATAAAAAATAAAAAAAATAAGAAAAAGTGTATCATAATAAACTTGATCCCTTGATTAATCGGATTCAATTGCTAAGATTGAAACAAATGAGACACACACTGTCAATTACCTGCTTGACAATGTGTGTTTCTTTATTTTAACTGTGACCATTGAGTTTAACTAATCAAGGGCTCTTGTTTACTATCCTCGATTTATTCTCTCATCCTCTCAAATAATCAAAAAATTAAAATTAAAATTAAAAATTAAAAAGTTAAGGATAGTAAACTTGAGCCCTTGATTAATCGGATTCGATGGCCAAGATTAAAACAAAGAGACACGCATTGCCAATCACCCGCTTGGCAATGTATGTTTCTTTGTTTTAATCCTGACCATTGAATTTAATTAATCTATGGCTCTTGTTTACTATCCCCAACTTATTCTCTCATCCAATCAAGTAATCATCAAATAAAAAAATTAAAATAAGAAAAAGTATAGGATAGTAGACTTAAGCCCTTGATTAATCAGATTCAATGGTTAGGATTAAAACAGACACACACACATTGCCAATCACCCGCTTGACAATGCCTATTTGTTTCTTTTAATCCTGACTATTGAATTTGATTAATCAATAGGTATGGTTTACTATCCTCAACTTATTCTCTCATCCAATCAAATAATCAGAAAGTAAAAAAAAAACTAAAATAAGAAAAAGTTGAGGATAGTAAACTTGAGCCCTTGATTAATCGGATTCAATGGTCAGGATTAAGATAAAGAGACACACATTGCCAATCACCCGCATGGCAATGTGTGTTACTTTATTTAAATCATGACCATTGAATCTGATTAATCAATGACTCTAGTTTACTATCGCCAACTTATTCTTTCATCCAATTAAATAATCAGAAAATAAAAAAATATAAAAAATAAGAAAAAGATGAGGATAGTAAACTTGAGCCCTTGATTAATCTGATTCAATGGTCAGGATAAAGACAAAGAGACACACATTATCAATCATCCACTTGGCAATGTGTGTATCTTTGTTTTAATCCTGACCATTGAATCTGATTAATCAATGACTCTTGTTTACTATTCTCAACTTGTTATCTCATCCAATCAAATAATCAAAAAATAAAAAAAAATTAAGAAAAGTTGAGGATAGTAAACTTAAGCCCTTAATTAATCTGATTGAATGGTAAGGATTAAAACAAATAGACACACATTCCCAATCAGCCGCTAGGCAATGTGAGTTTCTTTGTTTTAATCCCGACCTTTGAATTTGATTAGTCAATGTCTCTTATTTACTATCCTGAACTTATTCTCTCATCCAATCAAATAATCAGAAGAAGAAAAAATAATAATAAAAAAAGTTTAGGATGGTAAACTAAAGCCCTTGATTAATCGGATTCAATGGTCAAGATTAAAACAAAGAGACACATATTGACAACCATCCGCTAGGCAATGTGTGTTTCTTTGTTTTAATCTTGACGATTGAACTTGATTAATCAATGGCTCTTGTTTACTATCCTTAACTTATTCTCTCTTCCAATCAAATAATCCAAAGAAAAAAAGAGATAGTTTAGATCAGTAAACTTGAGTCCTTGATTAACCGGATTCAATGTCTAGGATTAAAACAAAAAGACACACATTGTCAATCACCCGCTTGGCATTTTGTGTTTCTTTCTTTTAATCCTGACCTTTGAATCTGATTAATCAAAGGCTCTTGCTTACTTGACAATGTGTGTGTTTCTTAGTTTTAATCCTGACCATTGAATCCGAAAAAACAATGGCTCTTGTTTACTATCCTCAACTTATGCTCTCATGCAATAAAATAATCAAAAAATAAATAAAATAAAAATAAGAAAAGATTAGGGTAGTAAACTTGAGCCCTTAATTAATCGGATTCAATGGCCAAGATAAAAAACAAAGAGACACACATTGTCAATCACCTTCTAGGCAATGTGTTTCTTTGTTTTAATCTTGGCCATTTAATTTGATTAATCAATGACTCTTGTTTCCTATCCTCAACTTATGCTTTCATCCAATCATATAATCTGGGGAAAAATTAAGAGAAAGTTGACGACAGTAAACTTGAACCCTTGATTAATCTAATTTAATGGCCAGGATTAAAACAAAGAGATACACATTGTCAATCACCCGATTGGCAATTTGTGTTTCTTTATTTTAATCCTTACTATTGAATCTGATTAATCGAAGGCTCTTTTTTACTATCCTAAACTTATTCTCTCATCCAATAAAATAATCAAAAAATTAAAAATATCAAAACAGGAAAAAGTTTAGGATAGTAAACATGAGCCCTTGATTAATCGTATTCAATGATCAGGATTAAAACAAAGAGAGACACATTACCAATCACTCGGTAGCCAATTTTTGTTTCTTTGTTTTAATCCTTACCATTGAATTTGATTAATCAAAGGATCTTGTTTACTATCCTAAACTTATTCTCTCATCCAATCAAATAATCAGAAAATTAAAAAAAAAAAGTTTAGGATAGTAAACTTGAGCCTTTGATTAATCGGATTCAATGGCCAAGATAAAACCAAAGAGATACACATTGTCAATCACCCGCTTTGTAATGTGTGTTCTTTGTTTTAATCCTGACCATTGAATCTGATTAATCAAAGCATTGTTTACTATCCTCAACTTATTCTCTCATCCAATCAAATAATTAGAAAGTTAAAAATAAATAAAAAATAAATAAAAGGTTTAGGATAGTAAACTTGATCCCTTGATTAATCGGATTCAATAGCCAAGATTAAAACAAAGAGACATACATTGCCAATCACCTGCTAGGCAATGTGTGTTTCTTTGTTTTAATCCTGACCATTGAATTTTATTAATCAAGGGTTTTTGTTTACTATTCACAACTTATTTCTCTCATCAAATCAAATAATCAGGAAATAAAAAAATATCAAAATAAGTGAAAGTTGAGGATAGTAAACTTGATCCCTTGATTAATCAGATTCAATGGTCAGGATTAAAACAAAGAGACACACATTGTCATTCACCCGGTTGGCAATTTGTGTTTCTTTGTTTTAATCCTGGTCATTGAATTTTAATCAAAGGCTCTTGTTTACTATCCTAAACTTATTCTCTCGTCCAATCAAATAATCAGAAAATAAAAAAAATTTAAATAAGGAAAAGTTTAGGATAGTAAACTTGAGCCTTTCATTAATCGTATTCAATGACCCGGATGAAAACAAAGAGACACAAATTGTTACTCACCCATTTCTCAATTTGTGTTTCTTTGTTTTATTCCTGACCATTTAATTTGATTAATCAAAGGCTCTTGTTTACTATCCTAAATTTATTCTCTCATCAAGTCAAATAATCAGAAAATAAAAAATAAAAAAAGTTTAGGATAGTAAACTCGAGCCCTTGAGTAACCGGATTTAATGGCCAAGATTAAAAGAAAGAGTCACACATTGTCAATCACACGCTTGACAATGTGTGTTTCTTTGTTTTAATCTTGCCCATTGAATTTGATTAATCAATGACTCTTGTTTACTATCCTCAACTTATTCTCTCATCCAATCAAATACTCAGAAAATAAAAAAAAATAAGAAAAAGTGTAGGATAATAAACTTGAGCCCTTAATTAATCGGATTCAATGGCCAAGATTAAAACAAAGAGACACACACAGTCAATTACACGCTTGACAATGTGTGTTTCTTTGTTTTAATCCTGACCATTGAATTTAATTAATCAAGGGCTCTTGTTTACTATCCTCGACTTATTCTTTCATCCTCTCAAATAATCAAAAAATAAAAAATATATTAAAAACTTAACAAGTTAAGGATAGTAAACTTGAATTCTTGATTAATCGGATTCGATGACCAAGATTAAAGCAAAGGGACACACATTGTTAATCACCCACTTGGCAATGTGTGTTTCTTTGTTTTAATCTTAACCACTGAATTTAATTAATCAATGGCTCTTATTTACTATCCTCAACTTATTCTCTCATCCAATCAAATAATCAGAAAATAAAAAATAAAAAAATAAGAAAAAGTTATCATAATAAACTTGATCCCTTGATTAATCGGATTCAATGGCTAAGATTGAAACAAATGAGACACACACTGTCAATTACCTGCTTGAGAATGTGTGTTTCTTTGTTTTAACTGTGACCATTGAGTTTAACTAATCAAGGGCTCTTGTTTACTATCCTCGATTTATTCTCTCATCCTCTCAAATAATCAAAAAATAAAAAATAAAATAAAAAATTAAAAAGTTAAGGATAGTAAACTTGAGCCCTTGATTAATCGGATTCGATGGCCAAGATTAAAACAAAGAGACACACATTGCCAATCACCCGCTTGGCAATGAGTGTTTCTTTGTTTTAATCCTGACCATTGAATTTAATTAATCAATGGCTCTTGTTTACTATCCCCAACTTATTCTCTCATCCAATCAAGTAATCATCAAATAAAAAATTAAAATAAGAAAAAGTTGAGGATAGTAGACTTAAGCCCTTGATTAATCAGATTCAATGATTAGGATTAAAACAGAGACACACACATTGCCAATCACCCGCTTGACAATGCCTATTTGTTTCTTTTAATCCTGACTATTAAATTTGATTAATCAAGAGGTATGGTTTACTATCCTCAACTTATTCTCTCATCCAATCAAATAATCAGAAAGTAAAAAAAAACTAAAATAAGAAAAAGTTGAGGATAGTAAACTTGAGCCCTTGATTAATCGGATTCAATGGTCAGGATTAAGACAAAGAGACACACATTACCAATCACCCGCGTGGCAATGTGTGTTACTTTATTTAAATCATGACCATTGAATCTGATTAATCAATGACTTTAGTTTACTATCGTCAACTTATTCTTTCATCCAATTAAATAATCAGAAAATAAAAAAATAAAAAAAATAAGAAAAAGATGAGGATAGTAAACTTGAGCCCTTGATTAATCAGATTCAATGGTCAGGATAAAGACAAAGAGACACACATTTTCAATCATCCACTTGGCAATGTGTGTTTCTTTGTTTTAATCCTGACCATTGAATCTGATTAATCAATGACTCTTGTTTACTATTCTCAACTTATTATCTCATCCAATCAAATAATCAGAAAATAAAAAAAATCAAATTAAGAAAAGTTGAGGATAGTAAACTTAAGCCCTTGATTAATCTGATTGAATGGTAAGGATTAAAACAAATAGACACGCATTCCCAATCAGCCGCTAGGCAATGTGAGTTTCTTTGTTTTAATCCCGACCATTGAATTTGATTAGTCGACGACTCTTATTTACTATCCTGAACTTATTCTCTCATCCAATCAAATAATCAGAAGAAGAAAAAATAAAAAATAAAAAAGTTTAGGATGGTAAACTAGATCCCTTGATTAATCGGATTCAATGGTCAAGATTAAAACAAAGAGACACATATTGACAATCATCCTCTAGGCAATGTGTGTTTCTTTGTTTTAATCTTGACCATTGAATTTGATTAATCAATGGCTCTTGTTTACTATCCTTAACTTATTCTCTCTTCCAATCAAATAATCAAAAGAAAAAAAGAGATAGTTTAGATCAGTAAACTTGAGCCCTTTATTAACCGGATTCAATGTCCAGAATTAAAACAAAAAGACACACATTGTCAATCACCCGCTTGGCAATTTGTGTTTTTTGTTTTAATCCTGACCTTTGAATCTGATTAATCAAAGGCTCTTGCTTACTATCCTAAACTTATTCTCTCATTCAATCAAATAATCATAAAATAAATAAAAAATCAAAATAACAAAAAGTTTAGGATAGTAAACTTGAGTCATTGATTAATCGTATTCAATCGTCAAGATTAAAACCAAGAGACACACATTGTCAATCACCCACTTGACAATGTGTGTTTCTTTGTTTTAATCCTTACAATTGAATTTGATTAACCAAGGGCTTTTATTTACTATCCATAACTTATTCTCTGATCCAATCAAATAATCAGAAAACAAAAAAAATCAATATAAGAAAAAGTTGAGGAAAGAAAACTTGGGGCCTTGATTAATCGAATTCAATGGTCGGGATTAAAACAAAGAGACACAAATTTCCCCTCACCCGCTTGGCAATGTGTGTTTCTTTGTTGTAATCCTGACCATTGAATCGAATTAATCAAGGGCTCTTGTTTACTATCCTAAATTTATTCTCTCATCCAATCAAATAATCATAAAATTAAAAAACATCAAAATAAGAAAATGTTGAGGATAGTAAACTTGGGATGTTGATTAATCGGATTCAGTGGCCAGGATTAAAACAAAGAGATACACATTGCCAATCACCCGCTTGGCATTGTGTGTTTCTTTGTTGTAATCCTGACCAATAAATTTAATTAATCAAGGGCTCTTGTTTACTTTCCTGAACTTATTCTCTCATCCAATCAAATAATCAGAAAATTAAAAAAAAATCAATATAAGGAAAAGTTTAGGATAGTAAACTTGAGCCCTTGATTAATCGGATTCAATGGCCAGGATTAAAACAAAGAGACACACATTGTCAATCGCTCGCGTTGCAATTTGTGTTTCTTTATTTTAATCTTGACCATTGAATCTGATTAATCAAAGACTCTTGTTTAGTATCCTAAACTTATTTTCTCATCCAATCAAATAATCAGAAGAATAAAAATAATAAGAAAATTTTTAGGATAGTAAACTTGAGACCTTTATTAATGGTATTCAATCACCAGGATTTAAACAAAGACACACACATTGCCAATCACCCGTTTGGACATTTGTTTTTCTTTGTTTTAATCCTAACCATTAAATTTGAATAATTGAAGGCTCTTGTTTACTACCATAAACATATTCTCTAATCCAATCAAATAATCTGTAATTTAGAAACAAATTAAAATAAGATAAAGTTTAGGATAGTAAACTTGAGCCCTTGAATAATCGGATTCAATGACCAAGATTAAAACAAAGAGACACACATTGTCAATTACCCGCTTGACAATGTGCGCTTTTTTGTTTTAATCCTGACCATTGAATTTGATTAATCAAGGGGTCTTGTTTACTATCCTCAACTTATTCTATCATCCTCTCAAATAATAAAAAAATAAAAAATAAGTTAAAAAATTAAAAAGTTAAGGATAGTAAACGTGAGCCCTTGATTAATCAGATTCGATGGCCAAGATTAAAACAAAGAGACACAAATTGCCAATCACCCGCTTGGCAATGTCTATTTCTTTATTTTAATCTTGACCATTGAATTTAATTAATCAATGGCTCTTGTTTACTATCCTAAACTTATTCTCTCATCCAATCAAATAAACAAAAAAAAAATTGAGGATAGTAAACTTGAGCCCTTGATTAACCAGATTCAACGGTCAGGACTAAAACAAAGAGACACACATTGCCAATCACCCACTTGCCAATGTGTGTTTCTTAGTTTTAATTCTGAGCATTGAATCTGATTAATCAATGGCTCTTATTTACTACACTTAACTTATTCTCTCATACAATCAAATAATTAGAAAATTAAAATAAGAAAAGTTGAGGAATATAAACTTGAGCCCTTGACTAATCGGATTCAATGGTCAGGATTAAACTAAATAGACACACATTGCCAATCACCCGCTAGGCAATGTGTGTTTCTTGGTTTTAACCCTGACCATTGAATTTGATTAATGAAGGGCTCTTATTTACTATCCTCAACTTACTCTCTCGTGCAATCAAATAATCAAAAAATAAATAAAAGAAAAAAAGAAAAAATTTAGGATAGAAAACTTGAGCCCTTGATTAATCGGATTCAATGGCCAAGATTAAAACAAAGAGACACACATTGTCAATCACCCGCTAGGCAATGTGTTTCTATCTTTTAATCTTGACCATTGAATTTGATTAATCATTGACTCGTGTTTCCCATCCTCAACTTATTCTCTCATCCAATTAAATAATCAGGAAAAAAGTAGAGAAAGTTGAGGACAGTAAACTTGAGCCCTTGATTAATCGGATTCAATGGCCAGGATTAAAACAAAGAGACACACATTGTGAATCACCCGCTTGGCAATTTGTATTTCTTTGTTTTAATCCTGACCTTTGAATCTGATTAATCAAAGGCTCTTATTTACTATCCTAAACTTATTCTCTCATCCAATTAAATAATCAGAAAAATAAAAATATCAAAATAAGGAAAAGTTTAAGATAGTAAACTTGAGCCCTTGATTAATCGTATTCAATGATCAGGATTAAAACAAAGAGACACATATTAGCTATCACCCAGTAGGAAATTTGTGTTTCTTTGTTTTAATCATGACCATTGAATTTGATTAATCAAAGGATCTTGTGTACTATCCTAAACTTATTCTCTCATCCAATCATATAATCATCAAACTAAAAAAAAATTAGGATAGTAAACTTGAGACATTGATTCGTCGGATTCAGTGGCCAAGATTAAAACAAAGAGACACACATTGTCAATCACCTACTTGACAATGTGTGTTTCTTTGTTTTAATCCTAACCACTGAATCTGAATAATCAAGGGCTCTTGTTTACTATCCTCAACTTATTCTTTCATCCAATAAAATAATCAGAAAATAAAAAAAATCAAATAAGAAAAAGTTTAGGATAGTAAACTTGAGCCCTTGATTAATCGGATTCAATATCCAAGATTAAAACAAGGAGACATACATTTCCAGTCACCCGCTAGGCAATGTGTGTTTCTTTGTTTCAATCCTGACCATTGAATTTGATTAATCAAGGGCTTTAGTTTACTATCCTCAACTTATTTCATTCATCCAATCAAAATAAGTAAAAGTTGAGGATAGTAAACTTAATCCCTTGATTAATCGGATTCAATGGCCAAGATTAAAACAAAGAGACACACATTGTCAATCACCCGCTTGGCTATTTGTGTTTCTTTGTTTTAATCATGGTCATTGAATTTAAACAAAGGCTCTTGTTTACTATCCTAAACTTATTTTCCCATCCAATCAAATAATCAGAAGAAAAAAATCTAAATAAGAAAAAGTTTAGGATAGTAAACTTGAGCCTTTGATTAATCGTATTCAATGACCCGGATGAAAACAAAGAGACAAAAATTGTTAATCACATGTTTGTTAATTTGTGATTCTTTGTTTTATTCCTTACCATTGAATTTGATTAAGCAAAGGCTCTTGTTTACTATCATAAACTTATTCTCTCATCAAATCAAATATTCAAAAAATAAAAAAAATTAAAAATAAGAAAAAGTTTAGGATAGTAAACTTGAGCCCTTGAGGAATCGAATTTAATGGCCAACATTAAAACAAAGAGTCGCACATTATCAATCACACGCTTGACAATGTGTGTTTCTTTGTTTTAATCTTGACAATTCAATTTGATTAATCAATGGCTCTAATTTAGTATCCTCAACTTATTTTTCTCATCCAATCAAATAATCATAAAATAAAAAATAAAAAATAGGAAAAAGTTTATGATAATCAACTTGAGCCCTTGATTAATCATATTCAATGGCCAAGATTAAAAAAAAGAGACACACAAATGCCAGTGACCTGATTGGCAATGTGTATATCTTTGTTTTAATCCGGACCATTGAATTTTATTAATCAAGGGCTCTTGTTTACTATCCTCTTCTTATTCTTTCATCAAATCAAGTAATCATCAAATAAATAAAAAAATCAAAATAAGACAAAGTTGAGGATAGTAGACTTGAGCCCTTGATTAATCAGATTCAATGCTTAGGATTAAAACAAAGACATACACATTGCCAATCCCCCGCTTGACAATGTCTATTTGTTTGTTTTAATTTTGGCCATTGAATTTAAGTAATCAAGGGGTCTTGTTTACTATCCTCAACTTGTTCTCTCATATAATCAAATAAAAAAAAATTAAAAAAAAAGTTGAGGATAGTCAACTTGAGCCCTTGATTAGTCTGATTCAATGATCACTGTTAAAACAAAGAGAGACACATTGCCAGTAACCTATTTGGCAATGTGTGTTTCTTTGTTTTAATCTTCACCATTGAATCTGATTAATCAAGGGCTCTTGTTTACTAACATAAACTAATTCTCTCATCTAATCAAATAATCAGAAAATAAGAAAAATCAAAATAAGAAACACTTTAGGATAGTAAACTTGAGCCCTTGATTAATCGTATTCAATGGTCATGATTAAAACAAAGAGATGCACATTGTCAATCACCCGCTTGGCAATTTGTGTTTCTTTGTTTTAATCTAGACCATTGAATTTGATTAATCAAAGGCTCTTCTTTACTATCTTAAACTTATTCTCTCATCCAATCAAATAATCAGAAAATAAAAAAAAATAAGAGAAAATTTAGGATGGTAAACTTGAGCCCTTGATTAATCGAATTCAATTGTCATATTAAAACAAAGTGACACATATTGCCAATCACCCTCTTGACAATGTGTGTTTCTTTGTTTTATTCCTGACCATTGAATTTCAGTAATCAAGGGTTCTTGCTTACTATCCTCAATTTATTCTCTCATCCAATAAAATAATCAAAAAATACAAAAAAATAAAAAATAAGAGAAAGTTCAGGATAGTAAACTTGCACCCTTGATTAATCGGATGCAATGGCTAGGACTAAAACAAAGAGACACACTTTGCCAATCACCTGTTTGGTAATGTGTGTTTCTTTGTTTTAATTTGACCTTTGAATCTGATTAATCAAGGGATCTTGTTTACTATCCTAAACATATTCTCTCATCCAATCAAATAATAATGAAAATAAAAAAAATCAAAATAAGAAAAAGCTTAGGATAGTAAACTTGAGACCTTGTTTAATCGGATTCAATGGCCAAGACTAAAACAAAGAGACACACATTTCCAATCACCCGCTAGGAAATGTATGTTTCTTTGTTTTAATCATGACCATTGAATTTGATTAATCAAGGGCTCTTCTTTATTATCCTTAACTTATTTCTCTCATCCAATCAAATAATCTAAAAATAAAAAAAATAAAAATAAGAGAAAGTTGAGGATAGTAAACTTGAGCCCTTGATTAATCAGATTGAATAGCCAGGATTAGAACAAAGAGACACACATTGTCAATCACCCGCTTGACAATTTGTGTTTCTTTGTTTTAGTCGTGACCATTGAATCAGATTAATCAAAGGCTCTTGTTTACTATCCTAAACTTATTCTCTCATCCAATCAAATAATCAGAAAATTAAAAAAAAATCAAAACAATAAAAAGTTTAGGATAGTAAACTTGAGCCCATGATTATTCGTATTCAATGGCCATGATTAAAACAAAGAGACACATATTACAAATCACCAGCTTGGTAATTTGTGTTTCTTTGTTTTAATCTAGACCATTGAATTTGATTAATCAAAGGATCTTGTTTACTATCCTAAACTTATTCTCTCATTCAATCAATTAATCAAAAAATAAATAAGTAAATAAATAAAATGTTTAGGATAGTAAACTAGATCCCTTGATTAATCGGATTCAATGGCCAAGATTAAAAAAAGAGACACTATTGTCAATCACCCGCTTGACAATGTGTATTTCTTTGTTTTAATCCTGACCATTGAATTTGATTAATCAAGGGCTCTTGTTTACTATCCTCAACTTATTCACTCAGCCAATCAAATAATCAGAAAACAAAAAAACTAAAAATAAGAAAAAGTTGACGATAGTAAACGTTGGCTCTTGATTAATCGGATTTAATGGCCAGGATTAAAACAAAGAGACACACATTGCCAATCACCCGCTTGGCAATGTGTGTTTCTTTATTTTAATCCTGACCATTGAATTTGATTAATCAAGGGCTCTTATTTACTATCCTCAACTTATTCTCTCATCCAATCAAATAATCAGAAAATAAAATAAAAAAATAAGAAAAAGTTGAGGATAGTAAACTTGAGCCCTTGATTAATCGGATTAAATGGTCATGATTTAAACAAAGACACACAAATTGCCAATCACCCGCTTGACAATGTGTGTTTCTTTTTTCTAATCCTGGCCATTGAATCTGATTAATCAAGGGCTCTTGTTTACTATCCTCAACATATCCTCTCATCCAATCAAATAATCAGAAGAAAAAATATTAAAATAAGAAAAAGTTTAGGAGAGTAAACTTGAGCCCTTGATTAATCAGATTCAATGGCCATGATTAAAACTAAGAGACACATATTGCCAATCACCCGCTTGGCAATATGTGTTTCTTTGTTTAAATCCTGACCATTGAATCTGATTAATCAATGGCTCTTGTTTACTATCCTCAAGTTATTCTCTCATCCAACCAAATAATCAGAAAATTAAAAAATTAAAATAAGGAAAATTGAGGATAGTAAACTTGAGCCCTTGATTAATCAAATTCAATGGTCAGCATTAAAACAAAGACACACACATTTCCAATCACCCGCTTGATAATGTGTGTTTCTTTATTTTAATCTTGACCATTAAATATGATTAATCAAGGGCTCTTGTTTACTATCCTCAACTTATTCTCTCCTCCAATCAAATAATCAGAAATAAAAAAAAAAATTTAAAAAAAAATTAAGGATAGTAAACTTGAGCCTTTGATTATTCATATTCAATGGCCAAGATTAAAAGAAAGAGACATATATTGCCAATCACCCGCTTGACAATGAGTGTTTCTTTGTTTTAATCCTGACCATTGAATTTGATTAATCAATGGCTCTTGTTTACTATCCTCGACTTATTCTCTCATCCATCAAATAACCAAAAAATAAATAAAAATAAAAATAAAATAAAAAGCTAGCTGGCAAGAGGGTGGCAAAACATGTAACTAGCAAGTGGAGTGTTTTAAGAACGTGACCTCTTTCTGACCGCATAATAAAAAGGAGATAAGGAAATAAGTGAAAATTCTTTTTTGGATAGGTGATTGAATAAAAAACAATGCCTTAAGATTTCTCTCTCACATTGTGTTTTCTAGAGAAAAACGGGAACAAAATTTCTAAGCGACCAACATACTCCTTCTTCTCCTTGATCCAACTCACCTGTACTCCCTCTTTCACTCATATCATTTCCACTCCTTGTGCCATTTCCTAACCTATCACCACTCTATTTCAAGACTCTCTCATAAAAACAATTCAAAAAAGTTTTGTAAAAAAAGGGGTTCATCCCACTCTCTCCTCATTTTACTCTTGACTCCAAAAAGAAAACTCAATCAACAAAACAATTTCCATCTTCATCACACTTCCCTTCTACCTCCATCATTAGCAACCATAAATCACCAACAACAACCAAACATCCTTCTTCCGAAGAAAGCATCACAACAACATCTCTGGTGACCACCTTGAAACAACACCATTGTGACTCGCTACTAACAATTGTGTGACCATTTACTTTCCTCGCTGTCACATTTCTTCTTCCAATTTTTTTGGTTTATTTTGTTTAAGATTTATTTGATTTAGTTAGCATATTGTAGTTCTTTTATATATGTTGCTTGTTTTGTTTTGTTAAATATTGTTTTGTGTGTTGATTAGACAATTTTTCATTCTGTTTTGGATAAAGTTTTTTTGAGTCCCAATGGCATTATGTGGATCGATTAAATCATATTTAAATGATCTGTTCATTTGACGCTATTCAATAATGGACTCTAGCTGGACTTTGGTATTAGTTTGTAAATACAACATTGTAAATAAATTTTGGTTATTGTTGTCTTCTATTGTGTTGCGATTTTGTAGTTTAAATCCAATTTACCTTTCGAAAATTATTTTGCATGCATAAATTCGGTTGCTCAGCTTCTTATAAAGTGATTCCTACATGAATCCACCTTAAGTCAGCTTAGAGCTATATTCAATACTTTAAGTTTCAGTTTATTCGTTATAAATATTGTATATAATTTATCGAGTTGCTGGATTTCTCATTGCGTTGCAAATTTGACTTTGTAATATCATTTTCGCTTGGTTTCTTAAAGAGCGATTCCTACATGAATCCACTTTAAGTTTGCTTAAAGATAAATTTTGTATTCTAGATTTCAGGTTACTTTCGGTCCCTTGGCTTTCTCTTGTGCCTTCTTACATTGAGTTCCTAGTTGTTTACATTTACTTGTTTATTGAGCTTGTAATATTAATCGCTTTATTATATCTGTCGCTACCGCGAAAAAAGAGACGACTGACTGAAAGCATCAAAAAAGATAATGACACGGAGTCGCCACCGAATTTTATTTTATTTCTTCGTAAAACGAGATGAGAGAGAGAAAATAGTTGGTAAAACCCACTAAAAGGAAAATAAAGTGGGTGTATATATGGATATGGATTGGTCTCGCATCCAAATATGGGTTCAGAAGTTGATTACGCAAGAGGAATATATTAGCACCCCTCATGTCCATGGTACTCCATGGGAACTATTTAAGTTGTTTGCGTGCGTGGGTATTTATCTCTTAAATTTTTTATCTTTATCATTTATTAGGAAAGTGTGAAAGAATGGGATTTTGGGTTTTTTTATTATTATGCTCGCCAAGGATTGGGGCCTTTGTGCCTACGTACCATTCACCGGGTGATAAAGAATCAGAGCTCTGTAGTTTGGAGTAGAAAATGTTCGTAGATTGGTTGATTTTACCTTGAAAAAGGGTTTTCAGTGTGATGCCCTAAGGTTCATAGTTTGATGAGTTTGTGTTGTTTTTAGGGTGTTTGAAAAGATTGTTTATGATTAGATTGCATTAAAGTCTATGGACGGAGGCAAATATTTTAGACAAACAAGTCAAGCGTCTTGTGTCCAAAATAATCAGAGTAAGAGTAGGAGAGCTCCATTCTTACTCATTCCCCACCACTTAAGGCTCGTGGCGCGTAATATTAATCGTATTTTTATTGTTTTTTTAGTTTAATTAAGAAAAATGCCACTTGACATTGGATCAAGGGTTTATTGCTTTTGATTTTGAAATGGTGACGTACATGAATATTTACATGGTAACCAAGCAAGAAATAAAGGGTCTCATTGTAAGGTAGCCCGAGAGAAAGCCTTGTGTGTGCAAAAGTGGCATGTGATAACAAATGGATAATAAGCTTATAGTCATGTTTCCCTAAGGTAGTGTCATGATGTCATTCTTACAATAGGATTGTAAGTTATAGATAAAAATCCAAGTTAGGGCAAAGAGTCAAGAGGTTAGGACAAGGTCTCTAAGCAAGGGTCCTAAATGAAATCCTCTAAGTCCAAAAGTTAGTTACAGATGAAATGCATCTTTTTGGCCTTATAATTTTATCATGTTTTTTGTTGTTTTGATTATGATAACAAAAATTAAAATGATAAAGATAAACATGCATGAGGACATATATACAATGATAATAATGATGGATGCTTGAAAGTAAATTACAATGTATTAAAGTTGAAGTTAGTTAAACGTACAAAGTAACTACCTAGGGATTATTTATCCATAAGTTAAAGGACTCAAAATATGGTGCATCAAGGGATAACGTATCATTGATGCAAAGTATTAAAGTGTTGGTGTAAGCCCTAGAGGCTAATACTTTTGATACTTGTATCGAAGTATTTATTAGTAATAAAAGGCTTTTTTCTTTATTATGTTTGTTTAATAAAGCCCCTAGAATAGTTAGTCCGTTTAATGTATCAAGTGTGACTTGATCATGAGATCCCATTAAACATAAGGACATTATTCTTAAAGTATTTGTAGTTGAGCTTTATTGTGAAGTGGGATAACATTAAAGCATTAAGACTATTATGTATATAGACTGATGATCACATCTCATGGATCATGGATAAGGAGTTATCAAGTCTTAAACATAGGTATGAATATTAAGAGTAATATTTATGCTAGATTGACCCGCTATGAGAATACTATATAGAATGTTATGCAAAGTATCATAAGTTATTCTCATGGTGATAATGGTGTATACCACCCTTCGACCTGAAATCACTATGGACCCTAGATGTAGAGTCGAGTGCCTTATTGTTGATCAAACATTGTTCGTAACTGGATGACCATAAAGACAGTTGATGGGTACTCCACGAAGCATGTTGAGGGACATAGGTGACCTAGATGGAATGTTCCCATCCTGCGTAACAGGATAAACGTTTATGGGCCCAATATTGAATTGGACAAGGATGACACGGTTTATGCCTTTTCTTCAATATAGATATAAGGGCAAAAGGGTAATTATATACATAAGTATTATCACAAAAGGATTTGTCATATCACATGACATTTTCGTGTCTTGGGTAGCAGCGATGTGTTGTTAGATACCACTCACTGTTTATTATGTTAAATACGTGATTTAATATAATAACCGATGTCGCGAGAACCTACAAGGTCACACACAAAAGGACAGATTGATGAGAGATAGAGTAAATAAGGAACACCGTAAGGTATGGTACACTTAAATGAATTGTAGAACATTGTAACATATGGTGCACTTAAGTAGAATACAAAATATGGTAAGGCATCACGCGCTTAAGTGATTTTGGTATATCATAAGATATGGGCCACATACGCTTAAGTGGGTTTTTTAGCTTACAGTCCACACAAGTGGTTCTATAAATAGAACCCTTGTGCATAAGCATTTATTCAGATGAAATTTCATTTCTCTCTCTCTCTCTCTCTCTCCTCTCTCTCTCTCTCTCTCTCTCTCTCTCTCTCTCTCTCTCTCACACACTCAAAGCCTTCATTCTTAGTAGCTAGCACTGAGATTGAAGGAATTCGTTCGTGTGGACTGAGTAGAGGCGTTGTCACCACTCAACGTTCGTGATCAATCCTTAGATCTGCATCAAAGGTTTCAATTGCCATAAGAGGTAATGATTTATATCACTAATCATGCCCATTCGTACGGATCACTAAAGGAGAAAATTTTAAATTCCGATGCATTTTGGATCGCTATTCTCCTTCATAAAGATGATCCATGATTATCTAAAATAGATTTGGACCAATGAAAGTTATACAACCCCAAGTCATTTGACAAATGGAAGATTATATCACCCAAATAATCATAAGTTAATAGTTGATTAATTAATTTATGTACAAGTTAGACAATTAAACATAAGTGTTAGAGGGTTAAGGGTCGATAGAAGCAAACACAATCAAAAGGATCAACAAGATAGGATCACAAGTAAGGTTTCATCTATGCATCACATGGACTAAAGTATGGTTAAATAGGGGCAACCTATCAACACCCCAAAGTATCATGAATGATCTCTTGATCATTCATTGATAGGTTTGAAGTATTGAAGATTTTATCAACCCTAAAAAACCAAAGTCATGGCCAATAGATTTCATCAACCATTTAACAACAAAGAAATAAAAAGTCAACAAAATTAGTCAAAATAAAATAAATGATGGATGAATAAAATATGTGGGTGAAAATAAATAGATGTGATTAATAAAATGTTGGATTAAAAATAAAATAAGTGGTGAAAATATGGAATAAAAATGTGATTAATAAAATGTTGGATTAAAAATAAAATAAGCGGTGAAAATATGGAATAAAAATGTGATTAATAAAATGTTGGATTAAAAATAAAATAAGTGGTGAAAATGTGGAATAAAAATGAAAAAAAGAAATAAGTTAAAATGAAGAAAAATAGAAAATAAAAGAGAAAAAGGAAGAAAATAAACAAGTGAGGGTGTTAGGGTTGAACCCCTGACCTTGGGGTCAACCCTCATTCCACTGGGCCAAGCGCCCTTTGGTGATAAATGACGTGTTCAATGAAATAAATAATAAACATACAAATAAAATTAAACACTGGTGAAATCTTGGCCACTGGATTAAGTGACTTATGAAAAGTAAACTCAGTCAATAATCCAGATCAAAAAAGAACACGCGCGCCTTTATTGACTAAGGAACACACAAACATTTTGAGACAACTCACCCAAATCAACCAATCAGAAAGTGACAACGAATATTTTTGAATTTGAACAAAAGAAACTCGCAGGAACCAACTGAAATAAAGGTCGTCTTCAACCCCAGAACTTCAAATTTCTAGACTTAGCAACTCCTGTTTTTTTAAGGAATCAACCATGGATTCAACTCCCAAACACATCATTGTTGCCTTCTCCACACCCATGAGCCATTGATGAGCTCTGAGTGTGGAGTATTTTACAAGAACTCGGACAAAAACTTAAACCTAAAACTGAAATTAAATGATAAATATTGCACAATGGAAGCTTAGACAATAGAGTTTAGCATCAGAGGATGAAATGGAAGATAATGTTAACTTTTTTAAGTGAAAAGGATGAAGCTAACTACCTTATCAGAATTGGTTTCTGATGAAGGTTCCGATGAGTATGAACAACTCAGGTGAGGTGTGTCCAAGGGGTTTTGATGTTTCAGAAAGCTTTAGAGATGAATTTTGAAGGTTTCTGGATGGTTAAATGAGGTTGAAGTTACTTGAAACTCAGAAATCGAAACTCTTTTTTTGGGGATGAAAGTGAATTTGTAGAAGAGGTTTCTTGGCTTTAGAAGCTTGGTTTTTACTGGAACACCATCCCCTATTTATAGGGAAGGTGTTGGAGTGATTAGGTTGGAGGAATGAGGGGAAAACTCATAATGGAATGAAATCTGAAATGTGACAAAATGTGATGTAATGTTGTGGTATGTGTTTTGGATCATATGGGATTGAAAAAATCAAGTTTAGTGGCTTAATGCATGATTATGAAAAATCTGGTTGAAGCTGGCCTTATGTGTGCACCATGATAAAATCCAATCTTTTCACTTGGGCCAATTGAAACTTAGGACATTTGATCCTTGCCATGTCCTTAACAATTTTCAAAAAGAACCATATCAAAAGGAGTTGTGGTATGGAAATGACACTAAGGTAAAGTGGAGGTAATGGACATGTTTCTAGGTCTGGCTACACACCTTGACCAGCTTGGTCAATCCAAAATTTAAGGTCCTTGCTCAATGAATTAGGTTTGGGGCCTTGAAACAAATTTGAAGAGAGATTCAATTAGAACATTTTGCTCAAAGAAGATCCATAAAATATTGAAAGGTGAAAATGTTATGGGGTTTGGACCAAATGGTAGGCCAAACTTACCAAAACATGACCAATCATCATGCACTAAACATGACCAACCTTTTTTTTCACTTTATGTCACTTCTTATGTTAACATTTTGTTAGTTTTTCTATTATATATTTGTTTTAGTTTGCTTTTTAGTTTTATATAAATACTTCAGCTTGTATTATATTATATATATAATATATTATATATATATATATATATATAATATATATATATATATATATATATATAATATATATATATATATATATATATATATATATATATATATATATATATATATATATATATATATATATATATATATAGGGGTGTTCAAAACCAAACTAACCCAATAGAAAACCGCAAACCAAACCAAACCGAAACCGCAAAAAACCGCATTTGGTTCGGATTCGTTTGAGTCATTTTTTAATAAAACCGTACGGTTTGGTTTGGTTTGCGGTTTGTATTTTGCAAACCGAACTAAACCAAACCAAACCGCATTATGTTACAACCCAAAGTTCACTTATCCCACATCCAACCCAAACCTCAAACCTAGTATGCCTTAACCTTACAATTACAAACGATTTTCTCTTAATCACACTTAGGGTTTCAATTTCAACCTTCTTAAATCTCTCATAGTAGTATCACACATTCTTCTCATCTTCTTTTCCATGTAGGTCTCGCCTATTCTACTATAATAAGTCCTCTATTATGTTCTTTCTTTTTTATCTTTTATGTTACTATTTTCTCTTCCAATTACGTTTTTATTGCACTTTTCTTCTCAATCTCACATCTCTTATGTTCTTTTTTTCATCTTCTCTAATCTCTCATCTCATATGTTTTTTTTTATGTTTTATTATAATGTATTTGATATTATTTTATGCTACTATTTATATTTGTCTTTTATTCCACTTTTGTCTAATCTGGTTTTTTGTATATTGAATGAAACGTTTTTGTCTAAATATGATGAATTTTGATGTTATTTAGTAATGTATGAATGACTAAACACAAAGTTATGTCGTTATTTATAGGAGTATATATGGCTCAATAAAAATATTATAAAAACCCAAACCAACCCAAACCGCATTGATTTGGTTTGGTTTGGTTTCTAAAAGTCAGCCGAACCAAACCGAACCGCATGCTTTTTTCTCTTGCAGTTCGGGTGATTTTTATCGCAAAACCGCTCAAACCGCACCACGAACACCCATATATATATATATATATATATATATATATATATTATATATATATATATATATATATATATATAATATATATATATATATATCTATATATATATATATATATATATATATATATTATATATATATATTATATATATATTATATATATATATATATATATAATATATATATATAATGAATTTTACACATACATATTTATATTTTGTTTTTGTTTTAGACATACATATATATTTTTTGTTTTCAATTTTATATACAAAAATATATATATTTTTGGATTACTTGAGTTTCATATATATTTATTTTTATAGTGTGTTAATATTGTTTTCACATTTCATTTTAGTTTTTAGCTTTATGTCGATTATATAGTATTGTAGATTCATTGTGGATAACGCATTCGTATTGTGTTTAGCTTTCTTTTTTTTTATTACTTTGAGTTGATGTAAAATTACAACACTATTGGAATAATAATAACATGCTTGATTGCTAGTTTGATTTATCATTGTGTTGCGATTTTGGAGCTAAAATCCAATTTAGCTTTCAAAATCGCTTGAGAGCATAGATTTTTTCTGTCTTCTTATAGAGTGATTCCTACATTAATCAACTTTAAGTTAGCTTAACATAACGCTAAATTCAGTTTGCTTTCGATTTTGGTTGGTTTCTGGTCTCGTGACTTGCTCTTGGGTCTTCTTACAATGTGCTCCTTTTTTTGTTTGCATTTACTTGTTTGATGGACTTGATTTTCAATCGCTTTACTATATCCCCATTCGACAAATGTACTCATTTCCTTTGATTGTAATTTGCATGTACTTATTTGCTTTTATTTTATTGTCATTAGTTAGATAAATGGACTATTTAGAAATAGTTAGCCAAAAATAAAACAAACCTTTTCAAAAATAAAATACTTGGTCAACACCAAGTTTCAATTTCAAAATCCAATTTCTTTCAACCATTTTCATACCATTTCACATCCCTTCACAAATAAAAATGTTTGATCCAACGTCAAGCTCATTTCTCAAGCAAATAAAAAATGACTAACTTAAAAACAAGTTTAACCTTTTTCATAACAAAATGGAAGGAAAAAGCTACCTGGTGTAAAATCCAGTCATAGTCCCGAATGTTAGACTCAAGTTGTAAAAGCTTGCAAGACATAAATACTCTACTTTCTCCCAAAAATATGTCCAACCAATCAAACTTATTTTTCTCACCGTCGTGCGATCAAACTTCAAAAAATCTTTTCACAGACGAAAGATGTTTTCGTCTCGAGACGAAGCAAAACAATGCTTCGTCCACAATCGTGTGAGTTGAGATAAGTGATATTTTCTCGTGAATGTTGATATGTAGAAATATATTCAATGTGATACAAATGCATGTTTCTCACTTGTTTTGGGTAGCAAGCAATGTTTTTCCGTCGATTGAGACAAAATAGCTTTCACTAAAATATACCAACAAACAAACATTTTTTTATCGAGACCTACATAGCCTTGAGTTCCCCATCGCACCCGGAGATACGTAGGAGCGAGATTCAAAGTCTCGTCAAGCACCCTAATTAAAAATCCACCTTTTTGTCATATTCTTTTTTCTTTCCATAACTCGAGAAGCCTAACATTTTTAACCTAACACTAACGCATACAACTAACCAAATGGATTCCGTAGAGGATAACTGACGTGAGGGGTGCTGATACATTTTCCTTGCATAATCAATTCCCGAACCCTGATTTGGTTGAGACAACCATATCCTTGTCCTTCGTTTATGGGGTTTTATCGATATTTTCTCTTTTCCTCTTTCGAAATAAATAAAGTTCGATGATGACTCTGTTAGTCCATTTCGCAAGCGTGTGATGCGCTTTGCGAGGTCGGATTCTATTTTCTGAGGTACGACAGTTAGCGATATTATTGGCGACCCTAGTTCCCTCAAGTGAGTCAAGCATAGTTTAGTTTGTTGTGTGCTTATGTTTGTTTACTTGTGTGGCTTTTCTTTATCTTATGTTTTGTTATCTCTGTTTTGTTTTTGTATCTTATAATTTGTTATATGGCTCTATTATTGCAAACCTTATGGAAAAGACTTTCTACCCAAGTCTAGAGTTAAAACATAAGATAGGATGAAGTTGAGTAATGCAGGTTTGCGAGATGAATTTCTTGTTAGGGTCGGCACGAGAACCTTACTTAGAGTAGATCCTTTTGAGGATGTTGTCGCCCCATAAGTAATTTGTTGTAAGCCTCAATATTTTCATTAGGGTCAATGACTCTAAGAACTTTTGTAGAACATTGAAATCAATTGGCATTCTAGGATCGATGGTTCCGTAGTATGAGTTTGCTAGATGAATTTCATGTTGGATCGATACGAGAACCTCACCCATAATAGATTTTCTTAAAGGAGTTGATACCCAACAAGTAATTTGATGTAAGTAGAAAACATTCTCTGGGATCCATAACTTTGGGAACCTTTGTGACCCTAGACCATACCCGGTAAAAACCCTTTTTGATACAAGCAAGCATAGTCATTTGTACCTCGGACCTATGAACCCATATTGCCTAAAAACAAAACAAAAAACAAAAAACAAAAAACGCATGGCATTGCATTCTTTGTGATATCAAAAATACAAATAAAATTTATATATATATATATATAATATATATATATATATAATATATTATATATATTATATATATATATTATAATATATATATATATATATATATATTATATATATATATATTATATATATATATATATATATGGCATTGCATTTTTTGCATAAAAATAACAAAAAATTCATGCATCTACATTCATCAGCATGCATGTCATTTCTCCAGAAAAACTCATTCAATCCATGTCCATAACCAACCGCTGACTTCCTGGCACTCATATCGGACTTGAAGCAGTTCTTGAAAGATCATGGGCATGGTAGAGCAAAACCAGATAGTGTTAAAAGAAGACGCGGACTTTCTAATTTCCATTTCCTCCTTGGTAAAACCTAGATGTCCAATGTGAGTTTCATGATGGAGTATAAGGGACATTCAATCGAAGAGTGTAAAGTATTCAAAGAAGAGGTGCCAGAGATGATCAACAAAGGGCAGCTGACTTTCGGAGATGACCCTAATGAGATGAATGGTCCCTTACCCTGACAAACTCAAAGACTTCAGGAAGCCCATCTTTAAACCAGTGGATCAAACAAGAAAGAGCACCCTCAATGATGGCAATTAAATGCTACTTATTTTTAAATGTTGTTGCCTTTAATGGTAATATTAATGAAGTGATCATGCATTTTCTGAATCAATCCATTCATATTCACTCTTGCTATATTTCCTTCATTTAAGCAAAAAAACAAAAGAAATATCAGCTTTTCTCCCATTCGCATCTCTTTTCTTTTGTCAAACAAATCTTTTCAAAACAATTTCCTTTCTTTTCATAAAAGAACTGTTATAATTCGTTCCTTAGAAGTCTGACCAAAAGCTTAGAGTATCTGACAAGGATCAAAATCAGCTAACGTCTACACACTTCTAGGATACAATTATAATTATTCCCTAAAAGCAACCAACACATTTGTATTTTCTACCACGATCTACGAAGCTCTAATTTTTTCATTGCACTATAAGAATACGAAGGTTCGAATCCTTGGAGAACACCCTAATTATTAAACTTATTTTCTCCCATTTAATCATTTACAAGTAGCTTTTAGATAATAACATCTGGCAGTGCAAAGAATAATCAAAACGGTACTCGTTGAGTACAACGGATGTGAGGGATGTAATACATTTCCCTTGCATAACCGTGTTCCCTACCTTGTTTCTCTTCCTCTTGGATTTTATCGATATTTTCCATTTTTTTCGGGAATAAATAAACTTCGGTGGCAACTTTGTTGTATTTTCGAGCGTGTGATGCGCTCAGGTATTTTTCGCGACGCAATACTACTGAATATGAATTATTCCTATTAGAACCCACGTCTATTATTATCATCTATTATAATTATATTTTGAAAAATAGGATATGCATTGTTTTACACTATTATCAATTAGCATCTTATCTATGAGGAAAGTGTATTTTTCCAAATCATTCTTTTAAAATTAATGGTATGATTAAGGATGATAATTGTACCATTCCCCAGTAGATATCCGTAAAAATTATCCACGAGTAGGATAAAAATCGATAAAATGAATACGAATACGGACACTTACTCACTAAAAATAACCGATAAACCAAAGTACAAACATACAAAAGAACATATACTAATAAAACTAGGCAGACATGCATCCGATCCAATTCCATGTCTTGAAGTTGGAAAAATAAGAAACAAACCGCTACAAACAATTCCAACCATCAATTGAAAACTCTCCTTAACTTGATCTATTTCCCATGTCCAGGAAACAAACAATTACTCACCCTAAAATCATAACCGACTTAATCACGTGAACAAAATCTTGAAACCTTAATTTATACTTGTCGTCGTTAGAAACCGAGACAACGAGTCCCGGTATAAAAACGGACAACCCTTTTGGGGTAACGAACCCATAATAAATTTTACCGAGCGGGGTAAAGTGAAAGAAGAAACCAGAGAGTGCACACATTGTTAGAAGAAAGTGGATGATGATGGTGTGAACATGAGTACATTGTCCAGATCGATAGATCGAAGGAAGGACCATTTCGAATGTGATGAGTGTTCCGGTTGGAAGAAAGTTTCCTAGTAAGGAATTATGTTGTTGACTGAATGAATGAAATAGTGTGTGAAATAAGACAAGGAAAGATGAATAGGTTATGAAGTTGGGTTTTAAACTTTAAAGCGGTTATTTACGTTAACTATTACTTTTTGCCACTAGAAATTTTTGCTTATTTTCATATATTTTGGTTATCTCATCGAAATCGCGTTTACTCAATTTTCGAGTAATCGAACTTTTTTCAACCATTCTTGTAACTTTGCTTCTTTTATATTTGCTACCATTTGTTGCACCCATTTTGTATACATGAAATTAACCACATATAAATAGTGAAACAGAAGTTTGAGAATTATTCTGATACAGTTTCATTAAATCTAAGAATACTTCCCAAATGATCGTTATTGTGTAATAAATGACATGAATGTAGCAAGTAAAAGCTTAGTTAATTTACTGATATTCCTTTACAACTTAATTTAATCACTTTTGGCATTTGTTCTATCCTATATAGCACCAACATTTTTGGAATGACATATTATGTTATATATGAACCTCTCATTCATGTTAAGTGTTTTCAGTTTCCTAATTGTTGTATCAAGTAAAGCAAATGTGGTAGTTGATCATAGTGTACACTCAAGCATTCATTAGGGAAAATGTGAAGAGCAAATTTTTGTCCTGCAGATGTTATATGACATAACACAGTTGAAAACTTCACACAATATTTTAATAAAATTTTCAAAATATGCCAACACAACTTAAGAATAAAATGAAAATAAATTACCAGAAATATTGAGAAAGTACAATTATATAATTATTGATTATACAAAATAGAATACACCGAGTCGCAAAAGCATTTTGTATATACTCTAATTACGTAGGAAAATAAATAAATAAATAAATAGTCAAGTACCAGAAACAATGAGGAAGTTCTCAGTAACATAATTATTATTGATTCAAAATAAAATACATCCAAATAGCAAAAGCAATTTGTATATACTTAACCTATTGAGGGTGCTTCTTCATCTAAAGGAAGGTCTTCTCTCTCTACCAAACTGCACATAGGAACTAGTTGAGAGTAGTCCTGCAAAACCCTTTGAAAGACAGCCTTCAACTGCACAATGGGACTTAGATGAACACAAAGGGCTACTCTGTCTACTTGTATCCATGCATTCTTCAAGTGTATTATTCCCATGTGGATTCTCCTCGTCGCAATCTACAACACCGTGTGATCTACTCTTTTTACAGTTTGACAAATTCATCTCCTCGGATGAATAAGAGTACTCCATATCATCTTTTCTTGCTTCCTCGGCTAACTTCCTCTTTAGACCAGCAAAACTTTTCCGTCCTGTATGAAAACCAAAATCAACTCTACATTTTTAGGGCCTTGGTTGGATAAACAATTTAAGTAAGTTTATGTATCTGCTAAGTGTTTGTTTGGATAAACGCTTATTTGCAGCTTATAGTACAAGTTATAGGCTATTTTCATAAGCTATCTTGATTGAGCTTATTAAAAATAAGCTAAAAACAGCTTCTGGACAAGTCGTGAGATGTTGTTATAAAATCATTCAAACAGTTTTATAAGTGATTAAGTAGATTAGTTCAAATATGCTAAATCCAAACTGACTCTAATTATATACCAGAAAGACTGAATTTCCTTATATCACTGAATGGCTGTAAGTAGTAAATTCAATTAACTGACCCGGAATTGACAGAGATTCAGGATCACCACAATTACACTGGAAATTGGAATTTTCATAATACGATCCCGGTTGCCTGCAGGATAAAATCAACTGAGTTCAAATTTATCAAGAACATGAGTGCGTAAAATTAAGGTGTTGCAAAACTTTAAAACTTTCCCCAGATGGAAAGGAAACCACATACAAGTCATTAATTTTTACTATAACACAAGACTTCAAAGCAAGGTTTGACTGTGATACCATCTATAGAATTTAATAAAACAAGAACAAAGCATAAAAGTAAACACTCACAAGCAGCAAATCATATCCAACAATACTATATTCCATTAATTTTTCCATCTGTTGATTTTAAAACTGGAGACTGCCAAAGATGTTCTAAAAAATTTCAAATTCGTGATTTGAAAGGTGATGACCCTAACCAAAGAACTGGGTTTGGCTACTGTTAAAGACCTAACACTCCTGATATTTAAAGTTGTTTAGTGAAGGCTCGCGATTAGTTTTACATCTCTAGCATGGCCCTTCAGCCATGTATGAACAATGCATAAAATCTGCTCTTTATGCTGAACTCGACTTAAAAAATTATTAAAAGATGGGAGTAGCAAGGATTGAACTCCAAAAACCTAGATCAAAGAGGTTCCGATATCATGTTGAAAACCAACTCTCCTAATTGCTTTTACAATTTGGTGAAGCTTATCATTGGTTTATATCTATAAGTATCTAACATCTCCAAATTGCAAGTAACTTATCTTCTTCATCAGCAAGGCTCTCCTCATCACTAACCTATGTGAGTGATCTGGGAGCTCCTTGTTTTTTTCTGTCTGAATTGACACAATTTCTATAATTCTTATTCCATCTAGGAAATCTAAAATTCACCCCATTGACGGAATCGAGGTAGGAAACGTAGCATAAAGTGTAGTAGCAGTCCTCAATCATGCAATCAAGCAACCATGACATAACTCACTCTATTTTGATGACCATTCTTAGCTAAATCTTAAGTCATCAATATCTGGAACTGAGAAATGCCTAAATCTGTAGCAATTCTAGATATCAGGATCAGGAATTCATCAATAAGTCCACTAACATGAAAAATTCAAGAGATCTTTCAAACAGATCTTTAATCAATATTTCCTTGAGTTTCTCCATGATTCAAGAATGGAATATTCTATGGACCAACTTGAGGGGGTGTTGGAGAATCTCGTGATTCTCACTCATTTTATTAGAAAAGATTTTCTGTTTTTATGTTGTTTCTATTTCCTTGAGTTTCTCCATGATTCAAGAATGGAATATTAATTGTTCTTAGAATTTGGGTTGCACCTAACTTAACCTTACAAAACCGGCATGCAGGGTGATAGCTGTCTAGACTTTATAAACACTACACAGGTCATATCTATAAGCAATGTGAGACTAAATCCATCCCTTCACACCCAACACAACGGTGTTAGAGGCTGCAATGAAGGCAACACAAATTCTAGAATTAGGCGGCTAAGGACGGACCGCAATGAAGGAGGAATTTCCAACACACACCTCACGCTTTGACCCAAATGAACCTAAAGTGTGGACGATGCGGGAATCCCAACAACATATTTAAGATAAGCTTTGACACAACTCAACCTTACAAAACCGACTTTTAAGGTGAGGGTTGTTCAAGCTATATAAACACTACACAAACCATATCTCTAAACAATGTGGAACTCAATTCACCCCTTCATACCCAACCAACATAATTAAGGTGTTGGAGGCTGCAATGAAGGCAACCCAAATGCTGCAATTAAACGGCTAGGGGCGGACCGCAATGAAGGAGGAATTTCCAACAATTGTATTCTCTCTACTTTAAACCAACATTTGGCTAAAGAATAAACATAACAGCATTCACCCTATTTCTTTACCAACAAAAATCTTAAAGCATAACTTGTCAACAACAAAAAACAATCTTAAGTATAAAAAAGACAAAACTGAGAACTGGTTTACATGTTTTTCATGAAATTAACTGACTCAACATTTTACTCTACTACATGACATCAACCAAAACCAATAAAATGTTAATCAAAGTTGTTTATCGGAAGATAGCGCTATTAAACTCTCACTACGCCATAGTGCTATAACGTCACTATAGCTGACAACATTTTGTACTAAATAACATATCAAAGAACAATAACGGTTTGTCCATATTATGCTACGTTATATGGTATACCGCCGCCACAGCTGCTATTTAACAGCACTAGTAGTAATTATTAATCAACCATTTAGAATCTTAGAAGATTATATGTATCAATCAATGCCATCAAGCTTCTATGACAAACAAAATTTTCAGCAAATCCAACAATAATAACTTTATCATCAAAATCCCTGTAATAACTCCAGATGCCTTGTTTGACCATAAAAGAAACCTAACCTGTACATATGCTCGACAAAATCATCAATTAAAATAGGCCAAGCGCCTGCAAGCACAAAAAAACACCATTGCATCAATTAGTAAAAACATCATGACTATCCCGGCATCCCTCCCAATGCATATTCCTCAAGTAATCCTATTCAACACACTTCTAATTTAATCTTCCATATTTTATCGGTTGGAATCTTTTTTTTTCTCAAAATGAAAGTGTTTCCAAACAGAGAAAATCCAAATAGACATGCAGATGCAGTATGAGAAGCAACATTAATATTCAACCATGCAAGTATTAATGTATTGAAAAAAACTTTAATGACATGAAGAGGGACATAAAGTACAAATTCTGCAACTATGTAGCTAATTGTAAAAAGTCAACAAAGAGAACAGTACCTTCAGGATCGTATGCATCGAGATTATCACGCGTACACAAGCTGAAAGACAGAACCTGTTGCCATGTATCCTCAGATATGTTGTATCGTTGATTTTTCTAAACAAAAAGTAATAGATCAGTTTCCCACAGAAAAATTAAAGGAAAATAACAAGAACTACTAGGTTGTACAGATGGATTGGCCCACAGGTTATATAAAATGGGCCTTTTACATAGATACTTAAACTAGTTGAGACTTGGAAGAATAAGTATCCCTAACCCTAGAGCAGGGTTATATAGGATTGCACACAAGCTCAAAGTCTTTGCCATACATTTTTTATAAATATTTCCATAATAACACCACCTAATGCTCGTGAGATTTAAGTACTTCAAATTCAACAAGGATTACAAGTTGTGTTATTGTAAGCATTACTATACCTCAATAAACTCACACCATGGACGAAGCAGTGGAAACCGCCCATTAAGAACTAATTTCCAAGCAGTCACTGCCTTGCTTACAGCTGTAAATTATCAAATTTTGAAAAACAGAAGATAACCAGTGAGTGAGTAAACATTCTACTTCACCATCGAAAGGATTAAATAGAAGACTACATAAATAATTTATCTGAGATACTTACTGATGTTCTTTTGACCATTTTCGCGACACATGAAGAAAACAAATTCATAAAACCGAGAGAACTCTGAAAGGGTTGCCTAGAGAGAAACACGGGAAGTACGTCAGGAAGGAAACAATAAAATGAATGCAATAACTCTTCGCATCGTGCTAGATATTTTTTCTTCTCTCTCCTCATAATATAGAGAATGCACAACCTCTCAAAATGACACTTTTTGAGTCTCACTTATGTGTATCTAACTACTGCAAATGATAGCAAATAAAAGTTTTCTTTTATGCTTGGGAAAAGAAAATGCTTAAACCCTGCTTGTGTACTTGTGTCTTGTAGACAGAAAATGTTATGTTAGATAAACATATATATGCATGACTGAATGTGCTAAAAAAAGGAAACTAACCATCAAACCCAGCCGTGACATGAGCATTGAAAGTTCATCAAAAATTGTTGCCCTGAAAATTTGACACATCATGAAATTTTAAGATAGAGAAGAAAGATGCCACTCGGTGCAATTGTGCAATTTTATGAACATTTAAATTTCATTAATCTACACATGGTACAGAAGCAACATTGAGATAAACATGACAGACAACTACAAAAAGGTGGAGACTCCACCATGGAGAAGAAAAACAAATTTGTTTCTGTAGATGCATAAGTTTAATGCAGACAGCAAATGTAAACGCAAGAGATCAAGGCATGACTACGAAAAAAACTGCCAGGATTCAGCTCAAGCGTGCCTTCATTTTTCCGATAGACCAAAACCTCAAATTGTAAGACTCCCGCATATATAGTAGTAAATACAGTTGATCATCACATAAGGTAACAAGCATTGCAAGAAATTGGAGCTTGAAATTAAGTAAACTACAAATCTAATAGAAGGCGGGTGTTAGTAAACTCGGACCGACCAGTTCGACAAGCTTAACTGGGACAGACCCATAGCAGGTCCAGTCATGCATTTGGATTGCTTCGACCACTGAATTGGTTATGAGCCGATTGAATTGGTCAAAACCAGCCCATTTCGATTCAAAAGAAAACTGGCGCTCTCGCCATTCAATATCTGATGCAGCTAACTAGTGTTTCAAGGTGAGTCTTTTCAATGTTTGTTAGTAATTAACTAACTTCTTTTGTTGACTGATAGTAATTGAAATTCAATGCGCTGCTTTTCCAACTTTGGTAAGCAGTGGACATCATGAAGCCCACTTGTAAGCAGCAGCAATTTTGTAGTTATTTGATAGAACAGAGGAAAGGTAGAATAGAATGGAGAAAATTATTTTATTAATGAATATGAAAATAAAAAAGAAGTTCCAGAGCTACTGCTCCTCAGTTAGAGAAAACAATTCTCTCACTACCCAAACCCTAATATGAAAAACAGAAAATAATAGCATACCTAGCTACTGCCCCATACACTCCTATTTATATGGGGAATACTAAACTAACTCCTATTTATTTGGAAATACTAACAAACTAACTGAGACTCCTATTTATTTGGAAAATACTAACAAATTAAATGAGACTCCTATTTATTTGGAGAATACTAATTAACTGGGCCTTTCTTATTCTTTCTCACATATACCCTCCACTGTTTAGGCCCAAAATTATCTTGGTTAACTAACACATCCCCATCATCACTTGTGAGGTCCGATTCATTCCTATCATCACCCCCACCTACAACATTAGCCTTGTCCTCAAGGCGCAGATCAGGGAATTGACTCTTCAATAACAGTTCCTCTTCCTTCATACGGATTTGATGATAACCAGATTTAAGATCGAGCTTAGAGAGATAACTACAACCATGTAACTCATCTAACAATTCATCTACAACAGGAATAGGGTACTTGTCTTGAATTGTTACCTTGTTGAGTGCCCGATAATCTACACACATCCGCCAAGATTGATCCTTCTTCTTGACCAAAATGACGGGACTAGAGAAAGCGTTGGTGCTGTTTCTCACCACCCCTTGTTGCATTAGGCTCTGAATTTGTTTTTCAATTTCATCCTTGTGTAAATGAGGATATCTATAAGGCCGCACACTTACCGGACCAGCACCATGTAAAAGTTCAATTGAATGGCTAGTGTTTCTTGGCGGAGGAAGACCCTGAATTTCTTTAAACACAATAACAAAACGATCCAACAATCCTCCCAACTCCTTAGTCTGATGATCAGAGACACGTGACACCGGTGATCCTAGCACCTCCATCAAGGTAGGCCATTCATAGCCTGCTATCATTCGAGAAGGAGTGATAATGCTTTGGAATGTAGCCATCTTATCATCTACAGCTTGACCAAGTAATTTCACCATATTGCCCTTATGGTTGAACACCATAGACATTTCTTTCCAATCCATGGTCACCTTCCCCAAAGTTTCCAGCCACACAACTCCCAAAATCAAATCCACACCTCCTAACTCCAGTACATAAGCATCAAAACAAATCTGCACCGCTCCCACATTCAGCTGAATTCCATTGCATCTACCCCTAGTTAGGACACGATGACCATCTCCTAACTTAACACCCAAGGGATTAGAAGGCACCATAGGAAATCCGAGGGTTTCCACCACCTTAGGGGATACAAAATTATGTGTGGCTCCACTGTCAATAAGAACCAGAATAGATGCACCTTGTAAACATCCCTCCAATTTCATCGTCCGGACCTGGTTTAGATTAGTGGATACACCAAACAGTCCCATCGTTTTACATTCTAATTCCTCTTGTGTGAGCTCTTCTTCCGACTCAGCCTCTAACACGACAATCTCTCCTTCATCATTGACAATTTCATCATCCCCCAAGATAATCAATCGTAACTGTTTTGTTGCACATTGATAGAGAGGATCCCATCGTTCGTTGCAACGAAAACAGAGTCCTTTCGCACGACGCTCATTAACCTCTGCACTTGGTAGATGGCGGACACCACGAGAATGACGGCGCAAATTGTCACCTAAATTTGGGCGAGAAGTTGCTGTAGAATTAGTAGGGCGTGTTGACCCGGTTTGAGATCCCGAACCCGAACCAGTACGCGTTTTGCCCAAATAGTTATTAGTCTGGGTCTGAATTGCAGATCCCTTTCCTTCCCCTTCGCGAAAAGCCCAATTAGGTTTTTGAGATTTTGTCCAAGAGCCATGACCCGGTTTGTAACGTGAACCAGATCCATGACCTGAATTTTCAGCAAATTCACGTTCCACATCACGTGCCAATTGCATCGCCACATACCGATTGTGCGGCTTGAATGTTCTTACCCGAGAATGGATGTCGTGACGTAAACCACCAATAAAATAGCCCAGAAATTGTTGTTCTGGTAACCTTCCACACTGAGATGAACACAATTCAAATTCGGCGATGTAATCCTCCACCGTCTCAGATTGCTTCAAATCCTTGAGTTCTTCGAAGGGGTTCTCCAAACGCCCTCCTCCAAATCTCGCCATCATTGCTTCACAGAGGTTCTCCCATGACAATTCCTCTGTTGAATCACGCCATAGGTTAAACCAATGGATAGTAGGGCCTTCCATACTTAACTTTGTCAACTGAATACGAACATCCTGAGAGATCCGTTGTACTTCAAAGTATGTCTCAGCACAAGTGATCCACGCCACCGGATCGTCGCCGGTAAATGCTGGCAACTCCACCTTCTTTGCGGACAAACGAAACTCATCCAACGGTGAGGTAACCGTTGTACCGCTTGACTGAGGTGATTCACGATTCACCATCGCCCGTTGAATCTCCGCAGCAATGAAAGTACGCAAATCCTCAATACTAGTTTCCACACGTCCCAAGCGTTCCTCAACTGCAGTAATTCTCTCTGCCATTCTGGTTTGCATGAATCCGGTAGGTCGGACCAATTGATAGAACAGAGGAAAGGTAGAATAGAGGTTTGCATGAATCCGGTAGGTCGGACCAATTGATAGAACAGAGGAAAGGTAGAATAGAGTGGAGAAAATTATTTTATTAATGAATATGAAAACAAAAAAGAAGTTCCAGAGCTACTGCTCCTCAGTTAGAGAAAACAATTCTCTCACTGCCCAAACCTAATATGAAAAACAGAAAATAATAGCATACCTAACTACTGCCCCATACACTCCTATTTATATGGGGAATACTAAACTAACTCCTATTTATTTGGAAATACTAAACTAACTCCTATTTATTTGGAAATACTAACAAATTAACTGAGACTCCTATTTATTTGGAAAATACTAACAAATTAAATGAGACTCCTATTTATTTGGAGAATACTAATTAACTGGGTCTTTCTTATTCTTTCTCACATATACCCTCCACTAGTTAATATACCCTCCACTGGTTAGGCCCAAAATTATCTTTGTTAACTAACACATCCCCATCATCACTTGTGGGGTCCCATTCATTCCTATCATTATTAGTCTAGAAAAAAGCTTTTGATAGAATTTGCTAAAAAAAATGAAACTAATACTGGTGGGATTTGATACCACATCCCAAAGCCTCGTTTAATTTAAGTTGGAACCACCTTGTCACATATCCTATTTAGTTTTGTACATGATTTTATAATATTTAACTGTGTAACTTACTAACAAATAAAATGCTTGAGCACGGATTTACCACGTGTGCTGGTAGCACTAAAGATAAATGACATTCTCTTCATTAAATATATATTTAATGATATATATCATGAAAATTTGTTGACTAATATACACCAATTCATGCAGTTCAACTAGTGATCCGCTAGTTCAATAACCAATAGAAGGTGCTAGAAACAGAAACTTCTAGATTATACAATGTACCACTCTAAACTAGAGCTAAGCACACAAAATAAAATGTTTGGCAAGTCATGCGAAAGAATGCAGAAGAAGAACACAACAGTAGACAATAAAGCAGCAGCTAACAGCACAGTAATCATAATTTATAAAACTATCACTCACAGAAACCAATAAATTAGTATGAAACCATAGATGAATAACTTCCCTAAATTATTCAAGAATCACAAACATCAAAATAAATCATACTATTGGAACTAGGGTTTTAAATAAAGTTCCGAAACCGTGATCTAGACCGTGACATAACGGTTTTGATATTGTCGAAACCAAAATGAGACATCAATCAAGGCCACATTTGACCGCGATTCTCCGCATCGTGACACAACCGTTACCACAACCGCTATCTAAAACCCTGAGTGGAACAACTACTTGGAAATTATCCTGAAAAAAATCTCAAAGAGAGAAACATACCCTGTACAAACTCTAGACTCCACCAATTTCGAGAGCTGTGTCAATGCCTCCCTTGAGACCTTAGCCTTCTGAAACTCACTATCTTGTCTATACCCTTCTTCACCAACAACAAATGCATGTCCTGATCTTATATCTATACAAAGCACAAACAAACTCAAAACATCAAATATATAACTTAAGAGAGTTAAATATGTTGTTAGTCCAACAAAACTTAATTTCTTTTCCTAATTCATGTATCAAAGGTTTCATAAAACGGACCAGTCCCGTAAAGGCTTTCGCAATCCCGTAAAAGCTTTCCCGATTTCAATCAACATGTGTTACAACATGAATGCGGTCGTCGCGGTTTGAATTAACCACAACTTATTCTTAAACATAAAATTGGTGAATAACAGGATCAGTATCGGCACCTGACAATACCGTTTTTTCACGGTCGTTGCAGTTTGAATTAACCACGATTTATTTTTAAACATAAAAACGGTGAATAACAGGATCAATATCAGCACCTGACAATACCGTTTTTTCACGGTCGTTTACCATATTTTAAAGCCTATGAACTATCTAGTCACTACAAATTACAAAACCGCATGCAACTAGTTCAACATACATAACCCTAAATAATAACACATACAAACAAAAATAAAAAATAAAAAAAGGTTAGCTTCAAAGTTCTATGCTAATTCTTCAAAGAGCAACAGTCATAACCCTACTATGGTGTTCAAATTCAACAATTCTACTACAAAACAGGGAAAAACAAAAGCTGAATTCAACGATTGAATACAAAAAACAAGAATTGGCGCATGATAATTGAGAATTGAAAAAAGGAGGTGAGAGATTTTACCACAGAATCTTCGGTAAATCTCGAAGATGTCGATCCGAGATGCATCCATGGAGAAGAAACTTGCCCTCTCGAAGTTCTTCGAGCAAGTAGCGAAGGATGAAGATGAGGTAAAAACCGCAATGTAACAAAATCGATTTTTATTTTCAAACTTTTTTCGACTTAATTCTTCGGTGCTATAAGTTTATATATACTATTATTTTTACTCGCACGAGAAGATTACTGTTAAAACTTCAATAAGATTATAAGATTCGTAGGATAAAAGGATTTTAAAATCAGTTTTTTAAATGGAAAGTTAGTTACGTGGATCGTATCGGATTTGATCTAATCTGTTTAAATTTTAATGGATTTAGTTGAATGATTAAAATCTAATTTGTGAGTTATATTTCAAATACAAATAATGTTTTTTATAAAAAATTGTAAAATACTATTTTTATAAATATATAAATTAAAAATGATATAAAAGAAAATAAAAAAATAATATTTAATTTTAGAATTACAAAAATTCTTTGATCTACTAATAATGTAGATGGTGAATAAAATAAATTATAAAAATTATGGTGAGCTGTGAGAAAATAATTTTATATTATTATTTAAAATAATAAAAAAAATAAAAATTTATTAATGTCACATTAACTGGATGAACCAACAAGTCTGGAGATTGAAAAATTCAAATCTTATATTTGAATCAAAATTATATGGATTATTGTGGATTGATTTAGATATATTCATAAATTTGAATTATTTATGAATTGGTTCGGTTTGAATACTTTTTTAGATAGCATAGATTATACTTAGAAATTTTAAAATATCAAAATTTATAGATATATATTTTATGTATAACATAATAACTTTCAATATTATAATTGAGTTTATAAAAAATTTATCAGTATATATTATTATATTGTTGAGTTAGTGTAATTCTTCTTAAATAATTTATTTTTAGAAGACTTACGTACAATTGAATTTAATTTTAAAATTTTCTTATATGCATACCAAAACATTTTTAAAATGGCTCGTTGGAAGGATTTTATTCTCTCATTGGTTGGTAGAGTAATGTTTATAAAAATCTATCATATGCTTACTCATATTATTACAATTTATTTCTTGCATGTTCTCATATTTAGTAGTGAACAAAAAGAAACTAATAATGGTTGTTTGGAATAAATTGTGTAAACCTCAGTCCCATGGATTAGGTTTAAGATCTCTTATTAGAATTAATAAGGTATCTAACCTAAAGTTTGGATGAGATTTGATAACAAGTAAGGAGTCTTGGACAATAATTTTCAAGGGTGGAAGTTTTAAATTTGATGAGATAGTCAAACATCACATCTTTTTTCTCTTTGGTTTGACATCAAAATTAAATACAATACCATTAAGAATCATTCCTTTTGGTCTTTGGGGAGAATAACTTCTATTAGTTTTTGGCTGGATTCTTGGTGTGGCCCACTTCTGATCTTTGAAACTTGTCTATAGTACCTTCCAACTCAAGATATCTATGTGCACTACAAAGTTGCATATTTCACTGTTGATGGTCAATGGGCCTTTCCTGACAATTGGACCATAATCTTGCCTTGTATTCTTCAAATGATTCATCACACTCTCTTGCACAACATCAGTTATGAAGACGTCATCATTTAGCCCTTGTCACACTCAGGGTCTTTAAACCTCAATGAAGATACCAATTCAAAGAACCATTTTTACTTCAATCCTGAATCAAGGCTATTTGGAGTATTGACATTCCTCCTTCCAAATCTATGATTATTTGGAAGCTCGTGAAGGACAAAGTCTCTACAAATTACAAGTTGAAGCACAAGGGTTGTAGTTTGACCACCATGTGTATTCTTTGCAAAAAAGACCTAAGAAACAACTAAACACTTGTTTTTTTATTTCCCTTTTGCCAAGAAGTTGTGGCTTTGGTTCTATAACATAATCAGGTTTTCCAATCCTCCAACACACATTATAAAATTGGTGGCTTGCTTGAACTACAAAATTGTTTGAAGCAATGCTCGTTGGTAAGTTTCATCACTTGCATCATCAACAACTTTTGGGAAGCTAGAAATCGGGCCAAGTTCATAAATCACATTCCAAATGCCATGCAATCGATATCCAAGATAAAAGCTCAGGTACGACTGACCGGAACTAATTACTCCATTAATTCATATTCATCTCTATATGAATGTAAAATTAGCAAGGCTTTTAATATCTCAATCAAGCCTCCAAAAGCTTCTCAAATCATAGAAGTTAACTGGCACTCTCCTCCTCTTAATTAGATAAAATGCAATTATGATGGTGCATACAATCAGGATCTCCTTTCGGTCAATTGCAATGGAATTTTTTGAGATAAACGTGGAAACTTTATCTTAGCCTTTGTTGTTTAAGTCATTTAGTCATCTTCAACTCTTGTTGAGTTCTTTGTAGTCCTTAGAGCCATGGAAATTGGACAAAAGCTTTGAATTGAAATTGATTCCAATTTGTGGTGCAAGCCTTCTATAATCTTTGGTACCTTGACAAGTAAGAAACAAGTGGAACACTTGAATTTTTTTTTTTTTTTTTGCATATAGACACTTTTTTTATTTCTCACATCTATAGAGAAAGGAGTCCATGTACAATTTTTTTTCTAATCTTGATCTCTCATTGAAATCTCTAATCATGTTTGAATTTGTTCCTATAAGTATTAGGAATGACTTTGTACAAATTAGACTAGGAATGTTTTTCTTTAGATTTAGATTTTTTTTTCTTTTGATGAATTTGTTTTGTGTAATATTTATTAGAAGTATGGGTAAGAATAGGCTGAACTGGGTTAGGTTTTGGCAAGCCTAAGTCTGGTCTACTAAATTTTTTGAAGCATAAGTCAGACATATAGTCTATCATGTGCTTATTTTTAGGCTTGAGTCTGGTCTTTTGGAATGTCTGATTGGCCTATTAGTCTATTTAAAAAGCTTATATCATTTCAACATATGTAAATAAGAAATTCAACTACTGTTTATATAGACTATAACATCAAAAGAAAAATGAATTTAAATATTTGTTTGTATTTACTTATTTGAGTTTATCTAGTAACATGAGTTTTATCAGACTATTTATTTGGGAGAAGTTATTAAAACAACGTATAACATTGTTCATAATGTTTTTTAACTTATTCTCATAAGTTCTTTAAGATAATTAGGTTTTGCTTTTATAATATTGATAAATTAATTTATATTTATTAAAATATGTCGGTCTGATAGACTTGAAAGAATTTTTTTATAGCTTATGGTCTAACTTATTTAACTAACTAAACTTATAAAAAATCCTAGACACTTTCTATTTAAAAAAACTTTCACTTGACCATGATTTGTGTAGACTGGGTCATAAATCACTCATAATTGATCTGACATATTCCTACCTTTAATTAGAAATTATTAAGTAAGATAATTATACATGTGATTATTTATAAAATAAGTTGATTTTTTTTAGAGAGGAAAAATACATTATTAATTTTACAATAACATCTAATAAAAATAAATTGTTTAGGCTTTAGAAAGTCTAAGTCTGGTCTACTAAAACTTTTGAAACATAAGTCAGACATATAACCTATCATGTGCTTATTTTTAGCTTGAGTATGGTCTTTTGAAATGTCTGATTGGCCAATTAGCCTATTTAAAAAGCTTATATATCAACATAGATAAATAAACAATTCAACTACTATTTATATAAACTATACAATAAAATAAAAAATAAGATTAAATATTTGTTTGTATTTACTTATTTTAACTTATCCTGTAACATGAGCTTTGTGAGACTATTTATTTAAAAGAAGTTATTAAAACAACGTATGACATTATTCATAATGTTTTTTTAACTTATTCTCATAAGTTCTTTAAGATAATTAGGTTTTAATTTTATAATATTGATAAATTTATTAAAATAGGTCGGTCTGATAGAAGTTTTTTATATCTTGTGGCCTAACCTATTTAACTAAATAAACTTATAAAAAAAACTAGACTTTTTCTATTTAAAAAAACTCCCACTTAACTATGATTTGTGTAAACTGGATCATAAATCACTAACAATTGATCTGATATATTCCTAGTAAGTAAGATAATTATACATGTGATTATTTATAAAATAAGTTGATTATTTTTTTTTAGAGAGGAAGAATACATTATTAATTTTACACTAACATCTAATAAAAATGAATTCTTATTTCTTTAAGAATATATATATATATATATATATATATATATATATATATATATATATATATATATATATATATATATATATATATATATATATATATATATATATATATATATATAATATATATATATCTATATATATATATATATATATATATATTACTATAAAATTGATATTTTAGACAAAAATTTCGAATGGAATATATTTTAGTTTAAATTACATTAGATTATTAAATGAACTCATTCATAAAATTGATATTTTAGATGAAAATTTCAAAGAAATATATTTTATTTTAAATAACATTATGGTTTTAAATGAATTAAGGATGAATTTCAAATCTATATATAATTTAGAGATGAATTTCAAATCTATATATAATTTAGAGATGAATTTCATCATAGTCCTCATTTATTTCTTGATTTCATGAAACGTGACTCATATTTCCATTTAAAAATATAATGTAATTTAAAATAAATGAGAATATGAATTCTGATGAAATCTATTTGAAATTTATAGATGGATTTCATGATTTCAAACCTGACTCATATTTTTATTTTTTTTCTTTGTTCATACGGAATTTGAATATAGATTTCAAGCAATAATCATTTTAATTTATTTCTTATTTATTCATAGATTATATCCAAACTTTGATTGCAATTTGGAAACGAATGCATTAATCATTATAGCTTGTTTTTAATTTCTTCATGGATTGTGTGCTAAATCAGAAGTATGAAATTTAGAGGTACACGAAACTTATATTTTTGTATTTCTTTTATAGATTCTGTCACAAGTCATTAAAAAGTTTGGCAACAAATTTAACAGGCATTTAATATTTTAGTCTTTTTATTGTATGTGGATATAATATATATATATATATATATATATATATATATATATATATATATATATATATATATATATAATATATATATATTATATATATATATATTATTATATATATATATATATATAATATATATATATATATATATTATTATATATAATATATATATATATATATATATATAATGCTAACTTGTGCCCCAAGGGCATATATTAAGAAACTCACAAATAGAAAATTTGTTTTGTAAAAATAAATAAAATTATTAATGATAAATTTCTAATAAATTCAATACAAGTTTTTCAAGAATTTGTTTCTATATTCATCTCTTAACTTGTGTTCTTGGGACACAAGTTAGCATTACCCATATATATATAATATATATATATATATATATATATATATATATATATATATATATATATATATATATATATATATATATATATATATATATATAATGTATTTATGAAAAATAAAAATTATAATTATTAACCGTTAGATTTGATAAATATTTAAGATTTAAAAAAATTCTAAAATAACATTTTTATTCAATCTTTTTTAATTATACTTATTATTTAAAAAGTCTATAAAAAGAGATTTTTAATACAAAAATTTTATTATTGTGATTATTAAATTGTTACTAAAATACTTATTATAAATATACATTCTCCGGTCATTATTATAAGAAGAAGAAAAAACTTTTTAAATTAATTGATTAAATGATATATTTGGTCATTATTATATATTAGATATATCAATTATTTAATTAACCTAAAAAAACTGTTGTTTATAATAATTATCCGGTATCGTATTTAATATTTAGTTAGAATATTATCATAAAATATACGTATTTTTAATTTTTATTTAAAATAAATATAATCTAAATTATAAATATTTTTCAAAAGTAAAAGAAAATTTTCAAAATAAAACTTATGAAAAATAATATTAGTTTAAAAGAAACATCACTCTTAAAAAATAAATTTAATTAAAAAAAATATTTTAATATTACCTATCGTATTTTATAGAATCAATTTTTTCAGAATTTATTTTGATAAATAAATTATTCTAAAGTTACTTTAAAACCAAACAAAACTCTTAGTATTTTAATAATAATTTATTTCAATAATTAAATTGTTATTATATTGAAAGTCTTGATTAATTTTATAATAAGTTTAGAACAATTTACTTATCAAAATAAATTGTAAAAATAATGATTCTTTAAAATACTACGATACAATGTTAAAATAAGTTATTTTAGGGTTGGAAATGAGTCGAGTCGAATTCGGCTCAGTTCGATTTGACTCATTAAGAATTGGTTCAACTCAAATCTCAGTTCGAGTTCGACACAATTTTGTTTTTAAGTTCAAATTCAACTCGTTATAAATTCGTGAACAACTTGGCTCAATTTGTTAGATTTATCTTGTTAGATTCAGCTCGCTTCCTTCACAGATTTAAAAGACATTTTTTTAAGTCTATTTTTTTTTATATTTAATATTTTATATCATGTAGATTTTTCTTAGAAGATATTTTTTTTAAATTAAAAGAAATTTAGAATATCTATATTTGATTTTCTTAAATTTAAAGAAATTTAAAAAATATTTTTTAATTTAGAAAATATATGTTGATTTTTAAATTATTTTCTTTAAAACATAATTTATATGATGTTAATTTATGTTATATACTTTATTTTAGAAATATTTTGCTTACTTAGAATATAAATTATCAATTAAAATCGTTAGATTAAAAGAAAATATAAAAGTAAATTTTAGAATATATCTTTAAACATATTCTTAAAGGCAATAAAATTATTCTTATATATAATTGAGTTAACGCATGAACCTAAGAATCGAACTATAAATAGTTTAGTCGGCTCATTTAATTAACGAATTTATTTTTTTACTTATATTCAGTTCATTTGGTTCATGAACTTAGTTCAATGATTTAATTGTCGAGTCGAATTTCAAACTATATTCGAGTTGGTTCAGTTCATTGTCAATCCTAATTTATTTAATTAAATTTAGATTCAAAGAGTGATGTTTTTTGAAAAAAAATTATATGATATAATTTTATATAAAAATAATTTTAATACTAAGAAGATGAGTAAACGGTTTATGCTTTTGGTAATTTTTAAATTAATATTATTTTTTAGAATTTTTTTTGTTTTGAAAAATATTTGTAGTTTAGATAATTTTAATTTTAAATAAAAATAGAAAATATATTTGAATTATATTTTATATTAATATCCTAAATAAATATTAAGTATGTTTACAACAAATATTTTAATAACGATTTAATAATCACAAAAAGGTAAAAATATTTTTTTATAGATTATATAAATAATAAATATAATAGAAAAAGATTGAGTATGGTATTCTTTATATAGAATTTTTAAATCTTTAATTTTAATTAAATTTGATAATAGTTCTCATTTTTTTTTACCGTTTATATGAATGTTTGTATATATGAATGAGTTAGGATCTCTTGATACCATGTGTAAGTATAAAAAACTTATATCAAATTATAATCGTTAATATGAATAAATCAAATGGTTATATAAGTAGTCTTTTTTTAGAAAAAATAAATGGTCATGTATTTTTATTTTATTTTATTTAATATGATATTTTAATTTAATCCTATTAACGATTGTGATTTAGTGTAAGTCATTTAAAATTACACTACATTTTATGTGAACAGATCTTCTCTCTCTAAAAAAAATAGGATATGTTGACACCAAGTATAAATTTAAATGTCTTACATCAAATCTCAAACGTTAATATAAATAAATCAAACATTCATATAAATAACCTATTTTTTAAGGAAAAAACAAATGGCCATGTAGATTTTTTATTTTTTTTATTTCATTTAGTATGATCGTTTAATTCAATCCTATTAACGGTTGAGATTTGGTGTAAATCTTTTAGATTTACAGCTGGTATCAAGGAATCTTGACTTATATATATATAATATATATATATATATATTATATATATATATATATATATTATATATATATATATATAATATATATATATATATATATATATATATATATATATATATATATATATATATATATATATATATATATATATTCTTACTCCAAAAATAAGTGATTAAAATTACTCCATATCTTAATCATTAATTCTTTCTAATTTAATGACTAAAAATAATTATCAACATTCATATGAAACAGTGCAGTGGAAAAGCAAATTGCAATAATGTTCATATGGAGGAAATGGAAAACCAGAAATATTCAAGAAGAAGATAACAGAAATGAAGAAGAAGATAACAGAAAGTTGTTATTGAAAAACTAACTTTGTAAAACAGAAAGTGATTGGCTATTTATATTACATTATCCACTATGTAAGGATAAAAGGAAAAGCCTATAAATATATTTACATGTGATATGCTAAATATCAGCTAACAACCCCCCTCAAGTTGGGCAGTGGATGGTACAAACTCCCAACTTGACCAAAATGCTCTTCAAGGATGGTGAATGAAGAGGTTTAGTAAAAATGTCTGCCAACTGGTTATGTGTAGAAATAGGAAGAAGATGAATAAGTTTTGAATTGATCTTTTCCCGTATAACGTGACAGTCCAATTTAATGTGTTTGCTACGTTCATGAAACGTAGGATTATGCGTCAAGTAAACGACAGACTTACTGTCACAAAACACAGATGCAGGCTGCTCAAATTGAACCAGGAAATCTTGAAATAAGAAATGTAACCATTGTAATTCACAAGTGATAGAAGCTAACGCACGATACCCGGCCTCAGTGGAAGAACGAGAAACTGTGTGTTGCTTTTTGGATTTCCAGCATAATAAAGAGGAGCCTAACATAACACAGTATCCAGTGACTGATTTCCTGGTATCAGGGCATCTAGCCCAGTCAGAATCAGCAAAGCCAAAAAGTTGTAATTTGCTGTTGGAGGAGAAGAAAATGCCTTTGGCTAGGACAGATTTGAGATACCTGAGAATTTGAATGGCAGCCTGATAATGAGGAGCACGTGGCTTGGATACATATTGACTCACATGTTGTACAGCAAATGCAATGTCAGGGCGGGAGTTGGTGAGATAAATCAACCTGACAATTAACCTTCTATATACAGAAGGATCCTCTAAAACATTGCCTTCATCAGCTGACAATTTCAAGGTTGGGTTGAAAGGAACTACAGAAGGTTTTGCTGCCAGGAGACCTGCATCTTCCAAGAGTTCAAGAGCATATTTTCTTTGATTAAGAAAAATGCCAGTAGGGGATCTAGCAATCTCAAATCCTAAAAAGAAACGTAGTTGACCAAGGTCTTTAATTCGAAATTTTTGATCCAATAGGTGCTTGACTTGTTGAATTTCAGATAAGGAATTACCTGGCAATACCACATCATCTACATAGACCAATAGTGTAGTAAATTCATGTTTGAATTTCTTAATATAAAGTGAATGGTCAGCCTGAGATTGTGTGTATCCAAGAGAAATAAGGAAAGTGGATAGTTTGGAATACCATTGCCTGCTGGCCTGTTTGAGGCCATATAAGGACTTCTGCAGTTTGCATACCTTAGATGCACCATATCCAGATAAACCAGGAGGGAGAGTCATATATACCTCTTCATGTAAATCACCATGAAGGAAGGCATTGTTCACATCTAGCTGTTCTAAGTGCCAGCCTTTAACAACAGCTAATGATAAAAGAACTCTGACTGTAGTAATCTTGGCTACAGGAGAGAATGTGTCAAAGTAATCAATACTCTCCATTTGTGTATACCCTTTTGCCACTAGCCTGGCTTTAAATATCTCAATGGAGCCATCTGCCTTATGCTTGATTTTATAAACCCATCTACATCCTATGGGTGTTTTTCCATGAGGTAGATCAACAATCTGCCAAGTATGGTTTTCCTCAAGAGCAATCAACTCTGCATCCATTGTCTTCTTCCAACAGCCATGTTTATTGGCTTGGTTAAATGTCTTTGGTTCAACATGAGAGGATATAGAAAGGCAATAGTGTTTATAAGAGGGAGAACAATGATCATGAGTCAACACAGAGGATAAGGGATATGCAACAGTGGAAAGTTTTGGTTTGGTTTTAAGAGAGATAGGAGAATGATGTATGGTGTTATAGCAATGGTAATCTGCAAGATAACTTGGAGGATGAGAAACTCTAGTAGAATTTCGATTATGTAACATTTCAGCATTATTTGTTGGCTCTGGTTCAGGTAAAGGGACATGTGGTTGTTCAGTGGTAGTAGGCTGTTGTGTTGTGATTGGTACAGCAGGGGAAACAATTGCAGCAGGGGAAACAGTTGTAGCAGGGGGAACATGGGATTGTCCATCAGGTAATGATAAAGGTGTTAAAGAAGTTCTGATAGGAATAGTTTGATTATCAGACCTATGTGCATCCAACAAAGTGCTAGAGTGGGACATTTGTGAAAGGTCATTCATGACAGGTTGTAAGTTTGGACTAAGGTGGGACTGTACATTAATAACCATCTGATGAGATGTACCAATAGCAGGTTGTACATGAGATTGAGGTGAAAGGTTGTCATGAGTTGTGGAAGAGAGAATAGGTTGGGCAAGTGGATCATCATAGGTGGGACAGGCCATGAGAGTAGTGTTTTTAGGTTCAGGTGCAGATGTATTAGGGGTTTTAAAGGGAAAGTAAGTTTCATAAAAAACTATATGTCTAGACACAAAGATATTGTGGTGTTGTAAATCATAGAGAATATATCCCTTAGTCCCTTCCTTGAAACCAAGAAAAAACAGCTTTTCTAGCTCTAGGTGCAAACTTAGTTCCGTGAGCTTGTAATGAGGTGGCATAGCTCAAACATCCAAAGGTTTTTAAGTGGATGAGAATGGGAGGATGTTTATGTAGTAATTCATAAGGACTTTTGAGTTTCAGTAGGGGAGTAGGAAGGCGATTTATGAGGTGTATGGCATGTTGGATGCAGAAATTCCACATGTTTAATGGAATTAAAGAGTGAAACAACAGGGTTCTAGCTACATTTAATATGTGTTGGTATTTCCTCTCTACTACCCCATTCTGTTGGGGTGTTTCAATGCATGAATTTTGGTGAATGATACCTTTAGATAGAAGGTAACTAGTAAGGGCTATAAACTCACTTCCATTGTCAGATCTAAGGCATTTTAAAGAAGTTTTGAATTGAGTTTCAATGTATGCTACAAACTATATTAATCTATTCTTTGTTTGATCTTTGGTTTTGAGGAATATAGTCCATGTATACCTAGTATAATCATCAACCAAGGTTAAAAAATATCTATGGCCTAATGTAGAGGTGATGGCAAATGGCCCCCACAAGTCAGCATGTAGTATTTCAAAGGGAAAGGAAGTAACAGTAGTGTTGTTAGGAAATGAAAGTTTCTTTTGTTTGCCAAAATGGCAAGAATCACATGGAGTATTATTGTGTACATAAGGGATAAAAAGGAAAGCTTTGGAAATGTATTTTAAACCGTCATTAGATATGTGGCCTAATCTTATGTGCCAAAGATTACAAGAGAAAGCAGTATTGGAATGAAGGGCTTGTGATTGAGGAGTAGCATCAAGTACACATAGTCCTCTTTGTAGGTTAGTTGTACCAATCACTGCCTTGGAATGGTTCTGCAGAATGGTACAAGAATTAGCAGTGAAGTTAACATGACAGTCATTGCTATTGACAAGTTTAGCAATGGAGAGTAAGTTGACATGGAAAGTGGGAATGTATAGGACATTATGAAGAGTAAGGGTGGGAGATAAAACTATGCTACCAGACATAGAAGCAATAATTTGAGAACTATATGGTAAACTAACATGGACTGGAATTATGTGTTTATATGATTCAAAGGAGGCTAAGTCATAGGCAATATGGTCTGTTGCACCAGTATCAAATATCCATAGATTAGGGTTCTTACCATGATCATTGTAAGCATGAGAATTTAGGCCAAATGGGGATGGGGATATGGAGTTGGCTTGAGGTGTGAGTTGAGACTGTTGGATTAAGGCCAAAATGTTGTTGTATTGATCTTGTGTAAAACCAAAACTTGGTTGAGATTCGTCTGACCCTGCATGAACAGATGCAACAACATTCTGATTTGAAGTATTAGAAGATTGGTTTTTACCTTTGCCTTTGAAGCCAGGTGGATATCCATGCTTGAGGAAACAGGTCTCAACTGTGTGATTAGTTCTCCCACAATGTGTGCAAACACGATTGTGTCCTCGAGCTCCACCTTGTGGCTTGCCTCTGAAAAACTGACCATTCTTGCCATTAGCATGTCCTGAATGAGAATTGTGGAGCTGAAATGCAGTTGCTTCTTCGGTGGTTGAAACAGTGGGAATGGCCATGGACGATCTTGCATAGTTTATCTCTCTTTCTTGTTGAATCATCAATGAAAAAGCTTTGTGATCCGCTGTCGCACGCGGATCAAAACGAGTAATTTTGTAAAAACGTAATACAGCGACAATTAAACTCGGATATCGTCTCAAGGATTCTTGTTTGTAATAATTAAACGTAATCGAATGGGGGGGTTGATTTGGTGTTCAATTATTAAAATGAAGAAAATAAGTGATTATAAAAAGTGATTATTTGAATAAGCTGAAACAAATCAACCCACTATATAATTAAGCAAGTAATTGTGATTATAGCTAAATTAAGCAAGTAATTGTGATTATAGATATAATTCAAAGGAACAGATTAATGGAAAATTATAAAAGAACCTCAAAGTGGCATCCGATTATAGTGAATTGATTCTTGGGAAATTAGTTCTCCATAGTCATTCTTTACAAGCTCTCAAATTCATACATGAACAATGATTTTCTTTCTGTCCAATTCCCAATAGCGTACGGCTGCTAGACCTAGGGGAAAACAAATACCCGTTTTACAACTCAACTGGGTCGACCCAGCCCACTACAAATGACCCAACAAAAATACAAATAAAATTCTGCAACTTCAACAGACTTTCTGGCCCTGCTACAGTTCGATTCAGCTCTCGATTTCTGAACAAAAGTTGTAGATCTTTTTCTTAGCTTTCCATCGACTGGTAGCACGTCTCAATCCGATACTCCTAGCTCAAGATATGATTTTTCTCGTGAAAGCTGTTAATGCTGAAAATTAAATACGAAAATTAAATAAGTGCAAAAAATAAAATAAATTATGAAAACACATTAAAACATAAAAATAATCAAAGCAAATCGAAGAAATGCTTAAGTACAAACATGGAAGAACGTGCATCAAAATGCACTGATCAAATTCCCCCACACTTGAACTTTTGCACTCCGAGCAAAATGAAAAACAAAACAAAACACAGACACATCAACGGTTACTCATTCTAGGCTACAAGTCATCTTCGGTTAAGTTTGCTTCGATAGATACTAATCTCGCACACTAAGGACATTGTAAGAACACTAATCCACAGTTATGCAGACATAAACCTCCAGAATATACAAATCAACTCGAATCATGTTATTATATTAAAGCCTAACTTATTCATCCTTCTTTTGCTCTTTTTCATTCAAGCGCAATCACATTAAGCCCGTTATCTCCATACACTCATAGCAAGGCGACCGGTTAGTGACTCTGATCCTTTTTTTGCACGGGGTTCTGGTACTTAAGTGGCATAACCCTTTGCTTACTCACTTGTAGTTGCGGGGGATCGGACCGTAATTCGCCATACCAAGTTCAACACCAGAAACCGCTGAACCAACTAACAACGAGTCTTATTTCCAACTTTTTTTTTGAAGGTTCCACAACCGTTGGGTTAAGTGACCGGGTGAGGGTCACAAAACTTAGAAGGTGCATTCCTTTATTTTTTTTTCTCTTTTTTTTTTTCTTTTTCGGAACACTCACTTATATTCATCGGCTTCTCTGCGTAGAGTGTGTGTGAGATGGTGTCGACTGCTGAAATAAACTACTCAAGAGCTGTCAGAGGATGCGAATGTACGGCTAAAACATAATAAAAATTCAACTCAATTTCCATATGCAGGAGACTTACGGTGTTAAAACAATACCGATCTTGTGAATTTTTCTCAAGTCTCCGCAAACTCGACTCAAAGTAATCTATAGCCTAAAACTTTCAAGAATATGCAATTTTTTTTAGCAAGAAAACAAAAACAAAACAAAACAAAGAACAAAAACAAAGAAAATAAAGTATTCCCTCCCCCCACACTTAAAATATGCATTGTCCTGAATGAAACAAACAAACATAAAATAAGAGAGAGAAGAGAGAGGAAAGAACACACCCGAGTAGTCAAGGAGGATAGGTGATCACATAAGCAGCCTTTCCCAAAGAGATATATTCTACATTTTCTTCTTCCAAAGTGGGGTTGTCATGGAATAGCTTTGGGTAATGTCCATTGAACTTGAAATTTTTATTAGTATCTTCGCCTTTTATTCCAGAATCAAAGAATCTTCTAAAAGTAAAAGTGTCAAATGGACACGTGAAGGTGATATGACTTGGAATGTTAGCCAATGTCCAACCAAATGCCTTTTTATGCTTCCTTAAAATCTGCAAAAGCTTATTTTCTTGATCGGAATCAAGGTTAGAAGAGATAATAACAGGGAGTTTCTCATTACTCTCCAAGTAAGCATATTTCAGGTTCTCATGGAGCTCTTTTAGCTCTAAGGACGGGGGCTGCTCGGTGGATGGAGTGCTTGGGGCAGCCGGGAATGCAAGAGCATCAACTGCAAAAACAGGTTTATTGGTAACAACTTCACCTGTAGGAAATGTATCAGCCTGTAAGGCAGCATCAATCTCAGCATAGACAACACAAACGTTAGTGTCAGTACAATCAGAACATGAATAAATATCATCAAAACCAGAGAGAGATGGAAAATCAAGCGCAAATAGTTCAGAACTAGAGTCATCAACTAATTCAGAAATCAGCTCAATATGAAAAACGGAATGCTCCTCCACAGGGTGTTTCATGGCATCAAAAATGTTAAGTTTTGCGACAATGTCACCAAATTCCATGGACATGGTTCCATCGTCAACATCAATTTTTGTCTTCGCCGTTTTCATGAACGGTCTGCCTAAAATGATGGGAGCTCCGCTTGCCTTGGTTTCTCCTTCCATGTCTAGAATATAGAAATCTGCAGGAAAAATCAAATCGTTAACTTGAACAAGAACATCTTCGACTACCCCGGCGGGTCGAGCGTTGCTCCTGTTTGCCAATTGAATGATTAAACCTGTATGCTGCAAAGGACCAAGACAAAGGTTATTATAAACAGAAGTAGGCATAACATTAATGCCCTCTCCCAAATCAAGCATGCAATTCTCAAATTTACTATCCCCGATGGTACAAGGAATAACAAATGTTCACGGATCCTTCTGCTTTTGTGGCAGAACCTGAGTAGTGAGGGCTGAAACATTTTGCTCGCCTACAATCTGTTTGGATGATTGTTTGGGCTGAATAAAGGCAGAAATATTTCGTCCTAAGTTTACTCTTTCACTTCCCTTAATCCTCCTCTTGTTGGTACACAAATCTTTCAGAAACTTTGCATACTTAGGAATCTGCTTAATAACATCAAGTAGCGGAATGTTTACCGCAACCTTTCGGAAAACATCCAATATCTCTCTTTCTTTGTCTCCCTCCTCAATTCTTTTATTTTTCAGAACTCTATGTGGAAAGGGGACTGGTGGCACATACTCCTTTTCTTTAATTTTTTCAGTTTCGACCACAACAGAAGAAGGAGAAGAAAATTCAGCTGGGTGAGGTTCAGAAGGAGAAAGTTCAGAAGTTACCTCAATGATTTTTTTATTTTTTTTCAGGGGCTGGTTCTGTAACTTTTCCGGATCTCAAAGAAATTGCGCTCACATTAGCATTAGGACCATTCGGATTGACAACTATCTGGGCTGGAAGTTGGTTCGAACCTTGAGCTTGCATGTTATTTATTTGAGTAGCAAGCTGTCCCATTTGTGTGTTCAAGGTCTGAATGCTGGCATCGGTCCTTTGTTGGAACTGGAGGTTGTTCACGGCCATTTGCTTAACAAGATCCTCTAAGGATGGTCTGGAAGGTGCAGGGGCAGCCACTTGAGGTGAGTTCTGTTGTTGGCTGGATTGTGGATTTCCATATCGAAGGTTTGGGTGGTTCCTCCAATTGGGATGGTATTTGTTGGTGGACAGGTCAGGAGTGTTGTTGTACCTGTTTTGATTGTAAAGGTTGGCTGCATAAGCTTGTGGCAGCTCAGTAATGGACTCGTCTCTTAGAATAGGACAAGTATCGGTCGGGTGCTCAGGAGAAGTACAAATGCCACACAAAGTTGCTGTTTGAGGTTTTGCTACTGCCAGCTGTGTGACTAAGGTGGTGAGTTCATCAATTCTGGTAACTAAAGCCTTATTGGAAGAAACTTGAATTTGACTCACGCCTTTGCTGTGAACAGAATTGTCTCTAGTAGTGAACTGTTGAGAATTAAGAGACATATTTTCTATAAGTGTTTTGGCAGCAGCTGGAGTTTTATCGACTAGTGCTCCACCACTAGCAGCATCAAGAATATTCCTGTCCATCGGTAACAACCCCTCATAAAAGTACTGGATGAGTAGTTGCTCTGTGATCTGGTGTTGAGGGCAGCTAGATACCAAGTGCTTGAATCTCTCCCAATACTCGATCAGCGACTCATTACCTTGTCTAATACCACAAATCTCCTTTCTTATTGAGGCAGCTCTGGAGGCAGGAAAGTATCTCTCTAAGAACACTTTTTTCAGGGCAGTCCAACTTGCAATTGAGTTTGGCTCGAGATAATAAATTCAATCCTTTGCTGCACCCTGCAATGAAAAAGGAAAAGCCCGAAGTTTGATATGGTCTTCAGTTATTCCTTCAGGCCTCAACGGTGTAGAGCATACAACCTGGAATTCTTTGAGATGTCTATGTGGATCTTCACCTGCAAGACCACTAAACTTTGGCAACAAGTGTATTAAACCCGATTTTAATTCAAAAGGAACAGCAACAGCATCATATTCAATACACAAACCATTGTAATTCACATCAGGAGCAGCTAACTGCCTTAAGGTTCTATTATCAGCCATTGTCAAAAACAAACACAATGAAGGAAAACGATTAAAATAAATTTAGAAAAATAAACTAACACCGAAATTAATCTAATAACGTCATTTAAAATTTTTGAGAATTTTTTCGGAATTTTCTAAAACTATCAAAACAGAAAAAAAATCATAAAAAATAGAAAAATAAGGAATTTCGATTTTTTAGGGTGTTGTCCACTATTTATTCCATAAATAGAGGCTTATGATTACTGATTTTTTCCTAATGAATCGACAAAAAATTGGAATAATCTGAGACAATTTGTTTAAAAACAGATTTTTTTTTTCGAACCGCAAAAAAGACCAATACGCAAGTTGGACGAAACTGCGAGGAAACTAGGACCTATACTCTTAGACACTAAACCTATGACTCTAAAAACGATTAAAAGAAACAAGAATCCCCGGCAACGGCGCCAATTTGATCCGCTGTCGCACGCGGATCAAAACGAGTAATTTTGTAAAAACGTAATACAGCGACAATTAAACTCTCATATCGTCTCAAGGATTCTTGTTTGTAATAATTAAACGTAATCGAATGGGGGGGTTGATTTGGTGTTCAATTATTAAAATGAAGAAAATAAGTGATTATAAAAAGTGATTATTTGAATAAGCTGAAACGAATCAACCCACTATATCATCTTCCGACTTATCATTGATCCCTATAAAATTCCAAATCCCTAACGGGTCTGCTCCTATTCGATTACAAAAGCTTTTGACAAGCGCAATAACAATTATACGAAGTCTGTCCCTGAATTCCGAGTAAAGCAAACGGATTAAAACTATTGCGAATTAAGCAAACGCAATATGATCGAACGCGATAATGCAAAAGCTACACTAATCACGAAATTGATTCAAAACAGACAACAATCAAATTAAAGAATTCTATCATGTAAAAACAATTAAATTAAGCAAGTAATTGTGATTATAGATATAATTCAAAGGAACAGATTAATGGAAAATTATAAAAGAACCTCAAAGTGGCATCCGATTATAGTGAATTGATTCTTGGGAAATTAGTTCTCCATAGTCATTCTTTGCAAGCTCTCAAATTCATACATGAACAATGATTTTCTTTCCGTCCAATTCCCAATAGCGTACGGCTGCTAGACCTAGGGGAAAACAAATACCCGTTTTACAACTCAACTGGGTCGACCCAGCCCACTACAAATGACCCAACAAAAATACAAATAAAATTCTGCAACTTCAACAGACTTTCTGGCCCTGCTACAGTTCGATTCAGCTCTCGATTTCTGAACAAAAGTTGTAGATCTTTTTCTTAGCTTTCCATCGACTGGTAGCACGTCTCAATCCGATACTCCTAGCTCAAGATATGATTTTTCTCGTGAAAGCTGCTAATGCTGAAAATTAAATACGAAAATTAAATAAGTGCAAAAAATAAAATAAATTATGAAAACACATTAAAACATAAAAATAATCAAAGCAAATCGAAGAAATGCTTAAGTACAAACATGGAAGAACGTGCATCAAAATGCACTGATCACTTTGTCAATGGTGGGAAGGGGTTGCATCATAATGATTTGAGATTTGGAATGTGTAAACTTTTCATTCAATCCTTTAAGAAACCTAATAACATAATCTTGCTCACTGTAATTTTTGGTTGAATCAATGGCACCACAAGAACACGGTATTGCGCAAGAACATGCTAGTACGGGACGATAATTCTCGAGTTCATCCCACATGACCTTCAATTGAGTGAAATAGTTCGAAACATCAAGGGAACCTTGACGGAATTTGTATAAATCTTCTTGAATATCTGAAATGCGGAAAATATCACCTTGCGAAAAATGGAGCTGCAAATTCTTCCATACGCCAGCTGCGCTTTCGATCCACAACACAGACTTAGCAATAGATTCAGAAATAGAATGGTGAATCCATGCCAGAACCATTGTGTTGCACCGAATCCATGGGGCGTATAGGGGATCAGAAACAGGAGGTTTTGTGAGTGTACCGTCAACAAACTTATCCTTGTTCTTGGAGATTAACGCATTGTGCATCGATCTCGCCCAAGTATGGTAATTTTTATCATCAAGAAGAGGTGTAACAAGGACGATTGAAGGATTTTCATTCGGATGCAGGTAATACGGATTCGACGAATTTGTGGAAAAATCGGTGAAGCTCTGGTTAGCCATGGAAACCGAGATTGGAAGGTATTAAGATTCTACAAAAAAAAACAGAAATACAGTGGATTGAAGAGGGAAGGAGAAGGACAATGGCTACCAGAGCTGGTGAAGCTCTCATACCATATCAACATTCATATGAAACAGTGCAGTGGAAAAGCAAATTGCAATAATGTTCATATGGAGGAAATGGAAAACCAGAAACATTCAAGAAGAAGAAGAAGAAGATAACAGAAATGAAGAAGAAAAAGATAACAAAAAGTTGTTATTGGAAAACTAACTTTGTAAAACAGAAAGTGATTGGCTATTTATATTACATTATCCACTATGTAAGGATAAAAGGAAAAGCCTATAAATATATTTACATGTGATATGCTAAATATCAGCTAACAATAATCAGTAATTAATGTTCTTGTGACTAATATGGTTTATTATTGTGATGAGAAAATTATGTAAAAGTTGTGTAGGTTTATTGTCATGAGTAAATTATGTAAAAGTTGTGAAGGTTTATTGTTGCAAGAAAATTATGTAAATGTTGTGCTGGTTTAATGAAATTATGCTATAATGTTGATTAAATTTGTTATACTCTACTCTAAATCTAGTTTATAAAAGTTGTTAAAATTCTTTTATAATGTTGATTAAACCAATTATATTGTTGATAAACATTTGCTAAAATTTGATATAAATCTGTGTTATAATCTTATAATTGAAAGTTTAAGAAACACAAGAAACTGGGGTTTGAATTGAGTTTCTAGATTTAAAACTTTTGACACCCACGAACACAAATATCAACGATAAAAATAAGAAAAAGATGCAAGTATTTTTTATCCTGATTCGCTATTAATGAAGTTACGTCAAGTTCACCCGCCCGAGTGATTTCACCTTCTCAATAAAGACTTGATCCAATAATAAAAAATGATTAGAACAACTCAAAGACAAATAGTCTAAGACTTCTTGAGAAATTTTGACTATACCATAGTCTCTCAAGGAAATAAACAAAGTTTGTGTTTATAAGATGCTTTTAAACAAGCAGATACACAAGTTTAAATCAAATACAACACTTACGAAATATATTCAAAGAGGATGTTCTAAGTGTATGAGTGTGAGAAATATTTCTTTTATTTTTCTCTTTCACGTATGTTCTTTGAGTGTATGTGTTGCCATCTAATTATCTAATTTTCCAATCTTTCAAGACCTCTTTATATAGGAAATAATAGATCCATTGGAGAGTGATGTTGGAATTATCCTCACTGTAATAATTCTATGAAGGTCACTTCATTTTACAACATTAGAGTGGCGCTTGCAACAAAGAGTCGGTAAGGATGATGGGACGTGAGAAACTTTGTAGGTACAAAGTAATGTACTTTACATATAAAGTAGATTTAGCTTTTGTACTTCAGTCACTTCAATCAGTCGTTGACTTTTGGATATAAACTTCTAGTCAGAGGCTTTATATACAAGTTGATGAAGCTTGAGTAGAGTTCAGAACATGTCTTTAGAACTTTGTGAGAATGAGACTTTATAGTCTATGGAGTTCTGAGTTCTGAGACTTCAGATGTTGGTAGTCATAGTCTTTATCATAGCCTGTCTGGATATTTTCTTTTTAGAAATGTTGACTTGACAATTCATATGCTTGACCTCCTTGTCAACACGCTTTTGATTGGTCCTTTTGGTTCAGAGTCTAGACGTCTTCAGAGTCAAAATCTGCTTTTTATTATCAGCACACTTAGCAAAATAGTTAGAGTACAAAATCATTCTATACACTTTGTTATCCTCAAAACTCAAGGGTAGTTATACAACTAAACTTATTCCAACAATCTCCCTTTTTTATGATGACAAATCCATGTATTTTGATGAACAATTTTTACTTGGATAATTACAACTATAAAACATCAGAGATATATTTGTAAGCTCCCCCTGAATTTTATACTTATCAAAAAAATTCTCAATTTCTTCAAAGTGATGTTTGTAAGCCCCCCCTGAGTTGAGACTTAGGAAAAGTTTAAAGTTCAAAATAATCAACATGATTTTAGCATTGTTTGAGATTTATTAGGGATATGATATATCAAAATCATAGTTATTTTCTCCCCTTTTGTTATCAATAAAAAATATTAAAATAAACAAATTGCTTAAAATGACGTAAATGCAATAAAAGAAAAAGAGAACCGAGAGAAAATAAAAAATAACTTCATTAAAAAAATACAAAGAAATAACAACCAAACAGAACAAATAAAACAAAAAAGGGAAAGAGGATTTATGGGACAAAAGGTCCAACACCAGAGATGCCTTCAGCTATTTCGAGCTTCAAACTCAGTTAGCCCAACTTCCTGCACTTTCTTCACTATTCCTTCTTGATGAAAAAGTTAAAAAATAACTCTTTCAAAAGGAATGAGAAAAGATACTCCATCATGAGAGGCAATTATCCTTTTCTTCAAAAAGTTAAAGATATTGAGGGGAAGTTTAACCTTGATCCTAGATATTATAAAGAATATAAGATGCTTGTCATCAAAGGTGAGTGTTTCCAGAGCATCTTCATGTGGCTGGATGTTTGACTCCAGAAGTTGATGTGAAATTTTTGCCTTGGGAGAAAGGGAGGAGACACTAGTAAGATTGGTAGATGAGGCAAGGATCTTCTTAGGAATGTCTTCAAGGAAGGGACCTGTTCTAGTGTACATGCCCATATGGGCCCCAGTATCCTTGCACTGGATTGATTTAGCAATCAGAGCATGAGTTATGGTGATGTAAATATCAAATACATTAGACTGAATGCATGAAGGATCTTGTCTAAGCTACTTGAAGGACACATTTTTCTAGAATTCTCTCACTAGAACTAGATAAATGTGTCTGAAGCTATGTGAAAAATACATGAGCGCATCGCACGCTCGAAGATACAACAGAGTCGCCACTGAACTTTATTTATTCCCAAAGGAAAGGAAAAATATAGATAAAACCCAAGGGGAAAAGAAACAGGGTAAGAAAGTCGATTATGCAAGGGGGGTGTTAGCATCCCTTACATCAATTGTAGTCAACGTGAACCATTTTGATTGTTCTTTGCTTGAATGAGTGTTATTATCTAAAGATTACTTGCAAATGATTTGAATAAGAGGGAGAAAAAGAATTTAATAATTAATGTGCTCGTTGAGGATTGAGACCCTCATGCATATGTATCCTCATAGTGCAATGAGAAAATCATAGCTCCGTAGTTCGTGGAGCTAATTGTGGGAGATGAAATGAGTGTTTGCCTAAGCACAAGGTCTGACAAGGCAAACAAAGAAGAAAATGGGGTTTGAAGTATGATGAAAGTAATGTTTAAATCAAAGGATTGTATTGTTTGAACCCATAGGATAAGTATATATGAACACAAGAAAACGTGGCATGAACCAATAAATGATATGGCCAAAGAGAAAAAGGGGTTTGTCTAAGCACAATGACTAACAAGGCAAATAAAGCAAAAGAAAGGATTTTTTTCTAAGCACTAGGACTAACAAGGCAAATAAAAAAGAAAGGTTTGTCTAAGAACTAGGACTAACAAGACAAACAAGAAAAGGTTTCTTGGTTCAGAAGTGGGTATTTAACCATATATATATATATATATATATATATATATATATATATATATATATATATATATATATATATATATATATATTATTATATATATATATATATATATATATATATATATATATATATATATATATATATATATATTATATATATATATATATATATATATATATATTATATATATGGAATACAAAGAAAATATATTTGGTCTAAAGAGATAAGTATATCACTGATGAGAATTGTTGAAGGTATTGAAAATGTTGAATGGTGTAAGGTTTGGATGTTTCCCTAAGGCAAAAGAATATATTTGATTATTTTATTTAATTATGAAATTTATTTAGCGAGTTTAATTGTTGGTACTTATAGGGAGACAAGCGTCTAACCACAGGCTAAGTACGGTCGACAATCAGAATACTCGGGAGTTGACAAGACAGTTGCATCCTAACCACTCTTTTTTGCCCTAAGAGAACCGAATTAAACTTGTTTTATTATTAAGTGTTTTTGAATGGATGTCAAGTATCGGGCTACAAGTTAGGTACAACTGACAACCCAAGTACTTGAGAATGTTGTGCACAAGTACGTACACCTCATCCTTTTTTCATCCAATTTATTAGGAAAAGTAACATGATGATTTTGAAATGTGAAAGAATGTGAGACTTGAATGGATGAGATGGAAATAGAAGTGTAATAATGGAATGGATGAAATACTGGATGTTGGATCAAGCACTCGCGTTGCTTCCGATTGAATTTGATTTGGAAAAGCACTTGACGTTGGATTAAGTGTATTTTATTCTTTTGAAAGAAAAAGTTCTTTTTATCATTTTGATGTTATCTTGTAAAGTAACATGTAAAAGAAATAATAAAGAAAAGTAAATCCTACATTATTACATGTTCATGGGAATGGGATACATTTTACATACAACGGGGGGATGAATCACAAGCCATACTAGGAATGAGAAAAAGAATCATACAAGCATATAATAATACCATACCCTAAAGTCAATCAAGTGGCAATGGTAGAAATCAAACATGTTCACAATCATGATCATGATTCATGCATCAAAATACAATTAAAAATGGATGCAACTGATGTTAATTCTAATGAATTCAAATTAGAAATCAATTCTAAGACCAATCATGCATCAAAGTGAACAAGAATCTAAAGCGAAATGTCATGATCATGAATTTTTTTATCAAGAAGTGGGTTAATGACTAAAATTCAGTTAAGCTCCAAGCATCAACCATTTTATTTTCAAAGTATTCTCAAAGTGATTAAAAATCAATAAAAGTCTAACTATATTCTAATTGTTAAACATGCATCTTTATTATCTTCTAAACATGAACCAAGGATTAAATAAATCACCATGTCCTTTTTTATTCCTAATTTTTTATGGTAAAAATATGTATTAAAACAATTAAAACTAATGGGAAAAACAAAAGTAACAAAAGAAAAATAAATAAAAAAGATAAAAAAAACTAAAGAAACCAAGGGTGCATGAGGCAAAGTCAGGGTGCCAATAGGAAATAGGGTGCTAGGCCCTCAAGACCAGGCCCAGTTGTTGCAAGTTAAATAGAATGGGGGTATGGCCCTTTGGATAAGGGTGCATGAAGTAATTCACCATGGGCCAAGGACGCTGAGGCCCATTGGATATGAATCATATTAGCAGGGGCGGTACATAGTCAGAAATAGGGTACATGGAACTAATTACATGGGCCAGGGGCCTTTAGGCCCATCAATTCTAAAAGAGAATGGAAATTCATGTTTCACTCAATTCAAACACATTTAGATCAACCTCTCTTCACTCTTGAGTCCTTGGTCGTAAAAGGGAGTCTCTGTCGCGTCAAAAATCGCCTCTGGCGGCAGTGGAGGGCCAACCACTTCAACTCAGGCATCAAACAAACCGTCCCAAGGTCCTCATTCTGAATCCATTCTCAATTCCCTCGTACTCCTAACCAACAACCCAAATTGAACCTAAAACCCACAAGAACCCTAAACGGAAGTTCATAAATTAAACTCCACCATCGAGGAATCAAAGCCTAATTCGTTAGGGCTTTGATTCCCCATACTCCAAATCACATGAGGGTAACAAGAATTAGGGCAAAGATGAAGAAATCCCACCTCTACAGACGAAGCTTCTGAGTTCGAATGTGGAATGTGCAATAAATATGAAATCTTTAGAAACTCTTCAATTTAGTAATTGCTTCAAACCTTTAATCCCTATCTTGTTTTTTGTGTTCTTGCCCTTCTAATCCTTCATGTTCTTTCTCAATTTCCTTTATTATGATGTGTTGTGATTGAGAGTGATGAGAAAGTAGTGAGAAATGTAGTGAGGATGAGAGAGTGATGAGACTGAGAGTGAGGGAATTCTTGGGAAAATTGGGTGATTAATTCGATGAACCCCGAAACTGATGATTGAAGATGGATTCTATAGCAATTCAATCTTAATATAGCTTAACTTTGTTAAGCTATTGATGTTACAATTCAGTTGGGTGTGTTAACTCTATTAGCTATCTAAATTGATGAGAGTTAGTTGTTCAAAAATTTGTTAGTTAAGGTTAGTTGTTATGACAATTGGTTAGGTTAGTTAGTTTTATGTTAGTTAAAAATCAGTTAGGTTGTTATTTGCTGTGAATTAGTTAGATGATATGATGTTGTTAGTAGTTCAATGCAATTAGTTTAATGATGCAGTCTGTTTAGTGAAATGTTAGTAATGATGTTAATGATTTTAAAAAATGATTGCTTGCTCTTGAAGATGTAACAATTGATGATGATTGAATTTGAATGTAATAACTCGTGAACTTTGAATTAGATGTAACACAATGCTATTGAATTGTCTACTATATGTATTCATTGAATGGTCTGCTATATGCATTCATGGCTGGAAATGCTACTGCAATGGTTTACTTGTTGTACTTGTAGAACTTAGGGTTGTATGTCATGTATGCTTATTGTTTGTTAATGGACATGTTTGAAGTCAAATCAATTAACCCTATTATGAACTACAACTATTATTAGTGTATGTGTAAGAATAAAGTTGGTTCTACAATGTATCTCTAAGATTTTGATGATAACAAAGGATGAAACAAAAATGGTACCCTAACAAAAAAACTCTTAAGTTTGCAGGACTCTGATCGAACAATCAGATAGATAAAAGCATCAGATACAGAATCCAGCAATCAGATGCTACTCAAAGGAAACGTGTCCAGAAGGTTCTGACTCTATCAACACAGGTACCAGCAAAATAGAAAGAAGTCAGAAACTCTGTTAAAGAAGATTGAATTCAGACTCTGAATCTGAAGAGGTCAAGAGTATAGAGAAACTCTGATTTGGTCAGATAGAAGCAACCTCTGAAGTTGAACTCTGACTAACAAGACTCTAATACAGATTCACCAGCTCATAACGCGTAACCATGAAAAAATCTGTTTTTAAAAAGAAACTATTTCTAGAAGGAAATTATGACGCGCCCAAAACTGTTTTGGAAAGAAACAAGGAGAGTAATGACAATAAACATTCTTCAATGACCAAGATCCTGTCACCACTCAACGGTTCTCTCAAACTCCTGTATAAAGGACGGAATACTTCACAAAGAGAACACACATGAGACACACAAGAATACAAATCTCTCATTCATTCTCTTTCACTCGTTCACGAGCTGCTGCTCCTACGTGAAAATTATTGTTCTTATATTTGTGTAATATTAGCTTGTTAGAAGCATTGTGCATTACAATCTTATCTAAGATACTTCCTCAAGTGACTCTGTGCAGTCTAAATACTTGAGAGGGCTAAGGGATTACTCTCTTAGACAGTTGTTTGTGTAATCTTTCAATATTAGTGGATTAAGTCCTTTTTGAAGGCGAAATCACCTTGGTCGGGTGGACCGGAGTAGCTTTGAATTTCAAGCGAACCAGTATAAAGTTCTGTGTCAATCTATTTTTATTCTGTGTGTGTCTAAACTATCTAAAAGTTTTTATTTTCCAAAACAATTCAAACCCCCTTTCTTGTTTTTCTCTACCTTCAATTGGTATCAGAGCTCTGGCTCTGTTATTGATTTTCTATCAAACACTTAACAGTGTAGAGAGATCCAGCGTGAGAAAAACCTATGGCCAACACCAATGAAAGAGACAGTTACAATGCTAAACCTCCAATCTTTGATAGAGAAAAATTTGATTATTGGAAAGATAGAATTGAAAGTTTCTTTCTGGGCTACAACGCTGATCTATGGGATATAGTCACAATTGGCTACACACCACATGTGACCGACACTGGCGTTGCCATTCCCAAAAGCAAAATGATAGATGATCAGAAGCGTAAATTCAAAAACCATCACAAAGCCAGAACGATACTACTAAATGCCATTTCCTACAATGAATATGAAAAGATCACCAACAGGGAAACATCTAAAAAAATACTTGACTCCCTGAGGATGACTCACGAAGGAAATTCTCAAGTCAAAGAAACAAAGGCTTCTAACTCTAATTCAGAAATATGAAGCCTTCAAAATGGAGGATGATGAAGCTGTAGAGGTAATGTTTTCTAGATTGCAAACCTTAATTGCAGGACTCGAAGTTCTGGACAAAGGCTACACAACTGCAGATCGTGTCAAAAAGATAGTCAGAAGCCTACCAAAGAAATGGAGACCCATGGTCACAGCTTTAAAGTTATCCAAAGATCTGAACAATATCAGCCTTAAGGAACTCATCAGTTCACTCAGAAGCCACGGGTTAGAACTTGAGGAAGATGAGCCTCAAAAGAAGATCAAGTCTGTAGCACTGAAGTCTAGATCTGAAAGACGCAAACCAGAAAGAAACAAAGCCTTCCAAGCTGAAGAGGAAGACAATGACGACTCTGAAAATGAAAACTCTGACGATGAAGAAGAGTTATCCCTTTTGACCAGAAGAGTTAAACAACTCTGGAGAAAAAAGAATAATAACTTCAGAAGACCAAGACCCAAGGGAGATCGCTCATAATCAACTTTCAGAGGTAAGTCAAACAAAGAAATAACATGCTATGAATGTAAGGAAATAGGTCATTATAGAAACAAATGTCCCAAGCTAAAGAAAGAAAGCTCCAGAAGAGAGATTTTCAAGAAAAGTTCATTCAGAACCAAAAAGGGACTGATGGCCACCTGGGACGACAGTGGATCTGATTCATCCGAATCAGACTCTGAAGAACAGACAAATGTTACACTCATGGCTACCACCTCCAGAAATACATCAGATGGAGAATCTGATTCTAAAGAGGTATTTTATGATCTTTCTCACTCTGACCTTGAATCATGCCTTTCTGAAACTCTAAACTCATATTAGAAACTTAAACAGAAATTTAAGGCTTTAAAAGGAGTTCTTGAAAGAACAGTCGAAGGATGTGATAAGCTTGAGATAACTGCTTCAGAACTAAAAGGTGAAAATCAAACTTTGATAAAAGAAAGAGACTCCACAAATAAACAATGTTTAAAACTTGAAGAAGCACTATCTCAAGCCCCACAAACTTCTAACACAATGATATATGAATATGAAAACTCTTTTCAAAAGTTTCTGAAAAATGGGATAGAAAGGAGCAGAATGGAATCCATGATTTATGGAGTAAGTCAGAATAATAAAAGAGGAATAGGGTATGTCCCTAGTCAAGATAAATCTTTTACAGATGACAAACCTAAATCTCCTTTTTCTTATCACTACACACATACACAAGCACAATGTTTTGGTAATGATAGAAAACCCAAAGTTCTAAGAAACTCTGGGAAAACTAATCACAAAGGACCCAAAAGATTCTGGGTACCAAAGGATAAGATTGTTTATGTTGCAGATATCTTAGGCAGCAGAGTTAAAACACCAATCATGGTACCTGGACTCTGGATGCTCGTGACACATGATGCGAAGAAAGTATATGTTATAAAGCCTAGAACTTAAAGATGTTGGCTTCGTAGGTTTTGGAGGAAATCAGAAGGGAAGAATCAGAGGCTCCGGAACTATTGGTAATGGAACTCTTCCCTCTATATCTGATGTTCTCTATGTAGAAGGATTAATGCATAATCTGTTATCAATAAGTCAATTAAGTGATAACGGTTATGATGTAATCTCCAATCAAAAAACATGTAAAGCAATCAATCAGAACGATGGAACAATCTTATTCACTGGCAAGAGGAAAAACAATATTTACAAGATAAATCTTTCAGACCTAAAAGAACAAAACGTAAAATGCATGATGTTTGTTCATGAATAGCAATGGGTATGACATAGACGCTTGGGCCACATTAGCATGAGAAAACTCTCTTAGCTAAATAAACTCGAGTTAGTCAGAGGCCTACCTAAACTGAAGTATTCTTCATAAGCTCTATGTGAGGCATGTCAGAAAGGTAAATTTTCAAAAACATCTTTCAAAAAGAAAAATATTGTTTCTACCTTTAAGCCTCTGGAACTTCTTCACATTGACCTGTTTGGGCCTGTTAAGACAGTGTCAGTCAATGGAAAGAAGTATGGACTAGTTATTATTGATGACTTTAGTCGCTGAACATGGGTAAAATTCCTAAAGCACAAGAGTGAGTCTCACTCTGTATTCACTAGCTTCTGTTCCAAAGTGCAAAACGAACTTGACTCCAAAATCATCAGAGTCAGAAGTGATCATGGTGGAGAATTTGAGAATAAATTTTTTGAGGAACTATTTGATTCTAATGGAATATCCCATGATTTCTCATGTCCTAGAACTCCACAACAAAATGGAGTTGTAGAGAGGAAGAATAGGACACTCTAAGAGATGGCCAGAACCATGATCAATGAAACAAATATGGCTAAGCACTTTTGGGCTGAAGTAGTAAATACAACGTGTTATATTCAGAATAGAATCTCTATAAGACCTATTCTGGAAAAGACTCCCTATGAACTGTGTAAGGGAAGAAAACCAAACATTTCTTATTTCCATCCTTTTGGATGCTTTTGCTTTATTCTGAATACTAAAGAACATCTGAACAAGTTTAATTCAAAAGCACAAAAAGGTATTATCTTAGGATACTTAGAACGCTCTAAAGGCTACAAAGTATACAACACATAAACCAAAATTGTGGAAGAATCAATCCATGTTAGATTTGATGATAAGCTTGACCCTGAAAAGTCAAAGCTAGTTGAAAAACTTGCAGATTTGGAGATTACTCTTGTAGGTTCTGACGAAAAGACTAAAGCACCAGAAGTATCTGATAAACAAAGTCCAGATACAATTGAAGCCTCAACCATTTAGAAAAGATCAAGAAGTCGCCCCAATATCTCTGAAGATTTGATTCTGGAAAACAAGGATGAACCTGTCAAAACTAGGTCAACATTCAAGGTATATGAAGAAACTCCTCTAGGACTAGTATCTCTGATTGAGCCTACTTCCTGTGATGAGGCACTTCAAGATAACGACCGGGTTCTAGCTATGAAATAAGAGCTAGATCAATTCTCAAAGAATGACATCTAGGATCTTGTTCCAAAGCCTAAAAGAACTCACATTATTGGAACCAGATGGGTGTTCAGAAACAAACTGAATGAAAAGGGAGAGGTAGTCAGAAAGAAAGCACGACTGGTGGCACAGGGGTACAATCAACAAGAAGGCATTGACTACAACGAAACCTTTGCCCCAGTCGCCAGGTTAGAATCTATTTGCTTACTTGTTTCATTTGCTGTAAATCATTTAATCAAACTATATCAAATGGATGTCAAGAGTGCATTCCTTAATGGTTATATATTAGAATAAGTGTATGTCAATCAACCTCCAGGTTTTGAAAACTCTAAATGTCCAGAACACATTTTTAAACTTAAGAAATCACTATACGGTTTAAAACAAGCTCCTAGAGCGTGGTATGAAAGACTAAGTAACTTTCTTCTGGAACATGACTTTATTAGAGGAAAGGTTGACTCTACACTCTTCTGTAAAAACATTAGAAATGATCTCATGATATGCCAGATATATGTTGATGACATTATTTTTGGTTCGGCTAATCCTTTTGTATGTCAAGAATTCTCTGAGCTAATGTAGGCAGAATTTGAAATGAGCTTAATGCAAGAACTAAAGTTCTTTCTAGGGGTTCAAATTAATCAGGCTTAAGAAGCTACCTACATTTATCAAAGTAAATACATAAAAGACATTCTGAAGAAGTTCGAAATGGCTGAATGCAAACCTGCTAAGACACCTATGTATCCAACCTGCATTCTGGAAAAAGAAGAAATTAGCCAGAAGGTTTGTCAGAAGATCTATCGTGGTATGATAGGCTCTCTTCTCTATCTGGCAACTACACATCCAGATATTATGTTTAGTGTATACCTCTGTGCCATATTCCAATCAGATCCTAGAGAATCTCATTTAACAGCTGTTAAAAGAATCCTCATGTATCTAAAAGGAACCCCTAACCTGGGCCTGATGTATGAGAAAACATCAGAGTATAGACTTTCTAGTTATTCTGATGCAGATTATGCAAGGGACAGAATGGAACGTAAAAGTACATATGGGAATTGTTAGTTCTTAGGAAATAATCTTATATCTTGGGCCAACAAAAGGCAATCGACCATAGCTCTGTCCACTGCAGAAGCAGAATATATATCAGCGTCACTCTGCACTACTCAGATGCTCTGGATGAAAAATCAACTTGAAGACCTTCTGATCTTTGAGAGTAATGTTCATATTTTCTATGATAATACTGATGCCATTTGTTTAAGTAAGAATCCTATCTTGAATTCCAGAGCTAAGCACATAGAAATAAAACATCATTTCATTAGAGACTATGTTCAGAAAGGGGTAATCACTTTAAAATTTATTGATACAGACCATCAATGGGCTGGCATTTTTATCAAACTCCTCGCTGAAGATAGATTCTCCTTCATTTTGAAAATTTTAAACATTCAAATTTGTCCAGAATGAAATGTGCCTATGAAATAGCAAAATAAGACTCTGAAGTAAACATCTGGAATCTGAATCTGACTCTGATGCTACTACCAGTTAGAAGCTATCTGAATCAGAAATCCTCAGGATCCAACCTTTTGGTATTCCTGAAGATCAGATGAAGTAACACGTGGTACCTCATGCGTCTGACCTTAGATCTTCTAGACAACTGTCTAGCAGAAATCAAGAGACAGACTCTTGAAACTCCTCGAGTAGTATGCTGATTTGGAGATTAGACCTCTATCATGAGTTATAATCATTCTCCTCCAAACGTGCTTACTTGGTTAACGTGCTGCATTTAATGTTTTAATAGTTAAACTCTCTTAATGTTATCGTTTTGCATGCAACTTTATGGGTATATATTCATTTCACACACTACATTTGCACACTTTACACTCACGTATACACTAAACCCTCTCTCTCTCTCTCATTTCTTCATCTTCCTCAAAGATTTTTGCAGTTCTTCATCAAAGTTTTTCATTTCAACTCTCATCGTCAACTTTGTTCTTCATGGACGCTCAACAACAATCTGTCTATAACTTCTCCCAACAAATGAACTCAACGGAACAAACACCCATTTCTACTCAACAAGCTACAACAACCACCAGAGTCATCTCAACCCCAATCTACAAGGAACCCCATATCCTTGATCGTGAACCTCACATCCACCTAGCAACACCGTTTGAGAAGCTTGAAGTTTTATGTGAGTCGTTAGTTGATTTTGAAAACATGAAGAAAAATGGCGTAGACCTAACTGAAGAGTTGAGAATGCAAGGTGGGAAACCTATTTTCAATGGCTCTATGGCCCTGTGTACACAAATCTGGTGAAGGAGTTCTGGCGGTTCGCAGACTCAGATGATCACTACATTGTCTCCTATGTTTTGGGAGTCAAGATAGTCATCACTGAGAAATCTATTGCTTCTCTTCTGAACATGGAGAAGACAGGAGGAAGACGCATCTACAACATCAACCCTAGGGCAAAATACTTATCCCAGGAAATCAACAATACTATATTTCAACAGAGTGCTGAAGGCAAACACTCCAAGAACAAGGAGCTCCATCAGAACCTCCGTGTCTGGTTGAAGATCATCTTAGGAACCATTCATCATCGCCTTGCATCAAACTCTTCTAACTACATCAACACAGATCAGAAGTGTATTCTGTACTGCATTCACAAGGGGCTGAAACTCTGTCTACCAGCATTACTCTTCAAGTATCTCAGAGACTCTGTTAAAGACACCAGAAACAACATGAAGACCAAAAACTACATCCCTCTGGGGACACTTATATCAGATGTGTTGATTGAGAGTGGCTTAGTGGATCACTTGATTTAGCTCAGACTCATGGAAGATGTCACTATTGACACTGGAAGACCGCTGAATGCTCGGAATCTGAAGAGCATAGGGATCATTGATCAAATCAGAGCTAAACCAACGCTTGACACCTCCTGGGAAGCACTCAGGGATCAGAGGGAGATTCCCAACGGACTCTACCTGTTCTCCAAGATTGACCCTCCAGAGGTAGTAGCTTACTATCTATAGGACCTTGCCAATCAAGGGGTGGACATCTCTGACTTCACATTGGACTGGCTACCTGAGCATCCACCACACTTCATGAAGAGGATGCGAGATCCCTCTGAGAAGTCCAAGAAGGCAAAGAAAGCAGGATTGGGAGAATCCTCTGGGTCAAGACCTCCAGCACCTCTGGCTGGCTCTCCAAGTAAGTATATACCTCTCTCCCGCTCTGTTAAAATAAAACCTCTTGCTTCTTCTCTTCCCCAAACCACTCCAATATACACCTCCTCTGAAACTCCTCCCTCAACCACCAGAACTTCTAACCCACCCTCACTTAAATTCAACCTTGCTACCACCACACTACCCGTTTCTGAAGCAGAAATGTTGAATGAGACTACATCGCCATCATCATCACCATCTCCATAATCCCCACAATACTACGTACTCTCCTCCGACAACGAGCCATCTGACCCCCAACCCCCCACTCTGGCTCAGCTACAAGCATATGCTCTGGCCTCTCAACAACCATCACACTCTGAGCCTGAACCAGAAGTCACTTTCCCACCTCCTGAACATCCAAATCCAACTACATCTGAACAACCTCAAACACCACCACCTGCACAACAACCAAATCCACCTCCTGAACAACCAGTCAACTATGAACCGCAACCAACTCATTCACCATCTGAACCAAACCCACAACCTGAACAAACAACACAGTCACCCTCTGCCATTCCCACACCCACAACTTCCATTTCCTCCATAACTCCCACACTAAATCTTAGTGCCCCAAACTCACCCTCTCCATCCTCCCCAGCCTCTGCCACTGAACCAAAAACAACCTTCCCTACTCTAGAAGAAGCAATACAAGTTTTTGCAGAGTCTTCAGTAGAGAAGATCAAGTCTCTGACTATCAATTCTGGCATCAGTGAAAATCCTCTGAAGTAAGGATCCACTGGAACAGAGTGATAACTTGGATGACCTCTAAAGCCTTCAAACTGAAAGGCCTCTCTGAACAAGTCCACAACGACTTCATCAGAGACGCTGGTATTAGGCTCAAATAGCGCTTGGCCAGAGAAGCTGAGGAACAAGCTAGAAAGGAAGCAGAAGAGAAAGCACGTCAAGAAGAAGAACAATAGATCAGATAAGCTGAAGAGAAGGTTGCTGCTGAAGCTGCTGCTATTGAGGCTAAGGCAAAAGCTAAAGCTGAAGCTGAAGAAGCAGCTCGTCTAGCTGCAGAAGAAGCTTCTAAGGCCAAAGCTGATGCTCTGACTCATGGGGAGCACTCCAACTCTAGGTTCGTCCCTTTGGTCTTGAAGACTCTGGAGGAACTGCAGAAAGAACAATAAGTGGTTCAGGTTAGGCTGGATCAACGAGATTCTGTCAACAATAACATTCAGAACATGTTGTCTCAGCTGTTCCAAAGGATGCCTCTGCCCCCAAACCCTTAGACACCTAGGCTATTTGCTTGTTGCTTTTCTGTTTTGATGTTTCCTTTGCTTTCTGATATCTGCCTTCTGTGTTGCTTCTCTGTACATGCTCTTTTTATCAATATCAATTTTGTTTGCTATGTCTTTTTGATTCTGACAAAAAGAGGGAGAACTAAAACAGCTATGACAAAAACAAAACTAAATCCTCTCAAAGCACTGTAAACATTATTAAAAATTATTATTAAACCAATGACTAAAGATATGCATAAAAGTAGCTAAAGCACTAAACCAAGAAAGGTCCGATAAGAACTTTTGATTAATCTAAGGATCTAACTCAGGGGGAGTCCCCTTCCTTATCTGATCTGAGAATTTCTGTATTGTTTCACCTCTACTATGTATTGTTTTGTCATCATAAAAAAGGGGGAGATTGTAAGAACAAAGTTGGTTCTATAATGTATCTCTAAGATTTTGATGATAACAAAGGATGAAACAAAAATGGTACCCTAACGAAATTTTTCTTAAGTGTGCAAGACTTTGATCGAACAATCAGATAGATAAAAGCATCAGATACAGAATCCAACAATCAGATGCTACTCAAAGGAAACGCGTCCAGAAGGTTCTGACTCTGATCAACGCAGGTACCAGCAAAACAGAAAGAAGTCAGAAACTCTGTTAAAGAAGATTGAATCCAGACTCTGAATTTGAAGAAGTCAGGAGTATAGAGAAACTCTGATTTGGTCAGATAGAAGCAACCTCTGAAGTTGAACTCTGACTAATAAGACTCTGGCACAGATTCACCAGCTCAGAACGCGTAACCATGAAGAAATATGTTTTTAGAAAGAAACTATTTCTAGAAGGAAATTATGACGCGCCCAAAACTATTTTGGAAAGAAACAAGGAGAGTAATGACAATAAACATTCTTCAATGACCAATATCCTATCATCACTCAACTGTTCTCTCAAACTCCTATATAAAGGACGAAATACTTCACAAAGAGAACACACCTGAGACACACAAGAATACAAATCTCTCATTCATTCTCTTTCACTCGTTCATGAGCTGCTGCTCCTACGTGAAAATTATTGTTCTTATATTTGTGTAATATTTGCTTGTTAGAAGCACTGTGCATTACAATCTTATCTAAGATACTTCATCAAGTGACTCTATGCAGTCTGAATACTTGAGAGGGCTAAGGGATTACTCTCTTAGAAAGTTGTTTGTGTAAGCTTTCAAGATTAGTGGATTAAGTCCTTTTTGAAGGCGAAATCACCTTGGTCGGGTGGACTAGAGTAGCTTTGAATTTCAAGCGAACCAGTATAAAAATTTGTGTCAATCTGTTTTTATTCTGTGTGTGTCTAAACTATCTAAAAGTTTTTATTTTCCAAAATAATTCAAACCCCCTTTCTTGTTTTTCTCTACCTTCAATATGAACATGATTATTAGCAATGCATTAATAGATTGGGATGACTTAAATTGTTACATTCTTGTTCATGTTTCCAAGTCCCTTTTGAAATGATACTGAGTTGATATGAGTTTTGATCTGTACAATATGATAAAAGCAAAGGCATATGCATGTTGTTAGAACAAAAGTCAGGATGTGATGTTTTGAATGCCATGATGAGTTAATGTAGGAAACAATTAGTGCAATTAGGCTTATGCAGAATGTTGATGCCATATGATTTAATTGAGCTCATGCATCCTTGGATGAGAAGTCAAATGAGAAGATGGAAGAGTGAAGACACATAGTGAAAATTGGCATTAGGTTTTGGGATTAGGTAAGTTTACTTTGGTCAACTGATTGACCAAAAAGTCAACTACAGGTCAAAGTTACTTTTTTTTGTAATTTTGTATGGATATTGTAATTGGTATTGTGTAAATGGAATGAACATTATTTTAAGAGAAAAAGTCCATTGATTTAATGTAATGCCTTATTTTCAAATTGAATTTTTCCCTCCAAAATTATGTTTAAATTTCCCTTGAATCATGAACTTGAATGAACCATGGACTTTAAATGAAACATGAAAGCCTTGGATTAAATACCATAAAATAACCATGTGAATCCATGGTCAATATATGATCAACCCTAAAGTTGACTTTTACTTGACCAATAGCAAACTTGATGTTTGATTCCAAGTAAGAATGACATGATGCAAACCAAAGTGATTAAATACCATATTCCAATTGTCATACCCCAAATTCACCCTACCTTCTATAAAACTTCCATGGCCCTAGTTCATAGGCACACATTCCCCATCTCATCACCTCATTTGCATTTGCATTCACAATCAAAGAGCATGCTACATGGACTTAAAGCATGGTATTCATATCTGAGGACCACCAAGATCTTTTGATCATGTTGGGATGTGCCTAATCCACCATAAACCCTAATTTCCAGCTTCAAGTACTTTTGATCACGTGACTTACAAAACCCTAGGTCCTTGATTCCTTGTTGTTTGTCTAATCATCTTTGACCTTGTGACTTGAGCCTAAACCCTAATTCTCAACCATTTGGACTATGGGGCTTAAAACCTTTGTTTATTGATTCATTGGTGCCTGGTTGATCATCCTTGTCTATGTGACATACTTACTGCATTAGATTAAACATGAAACCCTAGTTTGAGAGGCTCATCAATTTGGTTTGCTTGTTGATCCTTTTGATCTATTTTTTTTTATTTCATCCAAGTATGTTCATACTTTCATTCATAGGCATAATCCATTGAGTCATTGCTTGTGGTGCATTCATATTCATGATTTCATTTGCACCTAAGATCCATTGAACCTTATTCCATTATTTCATTCCTAGGTTTTTATCTCATGATTCATTTTATGCCTAATTCATTGGTGGCATTTCTAATTCATTCATTCAAACTCATGGTTCATGTTCTATTCAAGGTCATTCAAACATGATTTTAATAGGAAAAATAAAACATTGTTTCATTACATTCAAAAGGCATTTTATACAAATATTCATTCACACATAGGCCATTTACATCACTTTTACAAAAGGAAATAGAAAAAAATACAACTTTTGACCAAAGTTGACTTTGGTCAACAATTGACTTTTTGGTCAACTTTGACCAAAGTCAACACACTTTTTCTAAAAATCCTAAACTTCATAATCTTCACTTTTCATGTTTCATTCTCCTTTCTAATTCATCTTCCATCCATTTGGCTTTACATCCCAAGCAAGCATGGTTTTGAATATGACCATGGAGTTTTCTATATGATCATGTTTGAAGTTTTGGCTCAAGGCACATCAGCCCTGCATCAAAACTAACAACTCATACAAGCATGTTTACGTACATCAATTCAATACATGAAGGTAATAATAACATCTAGTTTGCAGCCCTAATGCATTCATGCTATCATCCCACATCATGACAGACCTATTGTCACATAACAATGCCATTCACTAATAACCAACAACAACTGCTAACAGTCCAAGCTTTGCTAAACCAAGAGCAGGTCATACCTCGAGTTAGAAGACCATGTTTTACAACCTTGGCCATGTCTCCTTTAATCTTCAAAACTACAACAAAGTTAGTAGCATCATAAGCTGGAACAAGTAATTCCAAAGGACCAAACAACAACCAAGCCCAACAAACTGCAACAACTGCATCAGTATATAATAGTAGTGCTACAATGGTAGGCCTTGGCAAGGTCATCATCAAGACATCCCTCTAACCTACCGCAAACAACAACAATACCAGTTCAATAAACAGTTCAAACCAAACACACCATAATCATGTCCATCATGTATAAACCCATGGCAATGCAACACACCAATTATGCAGTTAATGCACACCAAGTCTAATAGTCCACCTACGGCAAACAACATCAAGCAATTTCAACAAACCCAACAATACCATACACCAACAGGTTTTCCATTCAAGTTAGCAGAGCATATTCAAACACATGCATCATAACCAAAACGACAACAACCTATATAGGCCTTTGCTATCATCTCATTCTTGTAAGCCAAAATTATATAAGTTCATAAGCCTGCACAAACATTAAACAAGAAGCCATGCACCAATCATGCATCAAGAGCAACATGACAAAACTTACACTATCCATCATCTACAACCTTGAAATGTCATCATCATTAACCCTGCACCATTCAACAACCTGCATCAGTTCAAGTAATAACCTGCATCAATGCCACACCACAAACAACAATACACAATGTCCAAAACACCCAACAACTGCTCCACATTTAACACTAAACAACAACATCAACCCATAACCATTACCAATTCAAACTTGCATAAAACTATCACACAATAAGAAACAACGACAATGGACATCAAACAAAACCACATTCCACTCATTCACTTTTTTTACTGCAGTAAAAAAGAGAGCACATGGGCAAAACAGACAAAACCAAAACATTTCACAAAAGGAAATGGCACAATTACTTCTTAGAGCAAAATACATTTTTGGGCAAGCATTGCTCTGCAGTTATACAAGCCCACACACCATTACTCCTTGTCTCTTGATTGAACTGATGCAATCAAAGAACCTTGAGACCTTCCACTATAAAAGAGATAGCTTATTCAGAGTTTAGAGCTAGCCACCATTAGCCGAAAAAACCCTAAATCCTAGCCACTTTCAGCATAACCAAGAAAACCTCCCAACACTCTACTCTCAAAGCTCTCTACTTCTCACTCTCACTCACTCAAAAGAGAAGAAGAAGAAAACACATACATAAACAAAACAAAAACACTTTGAACTCAGAAGAAGAATGAAAGTGAAAAGAAGGAGAAAGAGCTCATTACCTGAATCAGAACAATTGTGTTTCAAATATAGTTTATCCCCTAGTGCACCATATTTTGAGTCCTTTGACTTGTGGATAAATGATCCCTAGGTGATTACCTTGTGCAACTTAATCTCTAACCACTGACTGTTATCATTAACCATTGACTTGTTGACATAATCTTGCCATTTATTTTTCTTGTCATTTATTTTCTTGTCAATTTACTTTCTTGTTATTTACTTTCAAGTAATTTATTCTCATATCCATCATCATTGTATCTATTCCATGCATCTTAATGTTATTGTCATTTATTTATTGTCATTGCATAATCAAAAAGAACAAAAAAAACATGATAAAATTAAAAGACAAAAAATATACATTCATCTGTGACCCACGGTTGGACTTAGAGGACTCATTAGGACCAATGCACTTGAACCTTGGATAATAATTTTTGATCTTTTGCTCTAACTTAGAATTTCATCAGTGGCTTGTAATCTTTTATTGTAAGAATGACATTCATGGCACTACCCTAGGGAGACATGTTCTTAAGTTCATCATCCACTTGTTAGCATATGTCATTTTGCACACACAAGGCTTTCTCTTGGTCTACCTTACAATGAGAACATTTATTTCTTGCATTGTTCCCTTGTAAATATTTATGTATCTCACCATTTCAAAATCAATAAGCAATAAACCCTTGATCTAACGTCAAGCCGCATTTTCTTAATCAAATTCAAAATACAATAAAAATAATATTAGAGTTGTGTGCCACGAGCCTTAATTGATGGAGAATGAGTAAGAATGGAGCTTTCCTACTCTTACTCTGAATATTTTGGACACAAGACGCGTGGCTTGTTTGTCTGAAATATTCATCTCTATCCATAGTCTTTAGTACAATTCTAATCAAGAACAATCCCTTTTCAAAAACCATAAAACAAACATCAACTCATCAAACCTTATTTTTGCGCCTTAGGGCATCATTCCAAAAAACCCTTTTCAAGGTAAAAATAACCAACAAACAATCATTTTCTACTCCAAACTATGAAGCTTTGATTCTTCATCCCACGATGATGATGCATAGACACAAGGGCCATAATCCTTGGCGAGCACAATAATAAAAAACCAATCATTTTTTCCTTTTCCTGATAATGGATAAGCATTAAGATAGATAAACACCCACACACGTAGACAACTTAGATGGTTTCCATCGAGTATGATGGATGTAAGGGGTGCTAATACCTTCCCATTGCATAACCGACTTCCGAACCCTAAATTTGGTTGCGAGACCAAATTATTTCTTTCTTTATTATATAGAAGGTTTTATTAATCATTTTCCCTTTCCTCTTTTTTAAGGAATAAATAAAATCTGGTGGTGACTCTATGTCATTCCGGTCAGCTTTCGCATAGCGACACCAATGAATTAGGGTTTCATACTTAATTATAAGATCAAGGTGCAAACCACATGAACCAAGATTAAAACCAAGCAAAAGGGCTCTTCAATCAAGTCCAAACCAAATGGCCTATAATTGTCATGAATCAACAATTAGGGTTTCATGCCTTAATTCATAGGATAAGCTTTCCAACTTGAATACAACACTACAACCCATATGGCTTGATTCTTGTGCAAACCCTAGCTCTTGTTATGTATAAATAACAAAACCCATATGGGTGATATACATATGTTTGACATGAATGATTGCAGACGAATCTCAAACTAGAAGTCAAATGAAAGATGAAAAGGGTAGGGCAAATTTTAGGGTATGACAAGGTCCATTGAGCATGTCAAAGTATTTCTCCCTTTGTTTTTGGAACGGACAACACATAGAAGATCAAAACCTTGAATCCTAAATTCAGCAAAGTTAACAAATTTTTCAAATGAGATGGAGAGAGGGCGTGCAACACCATATATAGAAGACATTTTGAGGTTAAAAAGATGTGAAAGAAGATAAAACTTTTTATAAAGTGTTTTAACAATTGCAACATGTGAGCCCTCGTGGATGGATCTTATGATCGTGTCTGCTTCGTGTCTATCCACATACCTGAGCAAGATAAAGTCGTAATTCCTTTTGTATAACACATTTTCATTTAAGGAGAACTTGGATGATAGTTTCCTTAGAGCCTTCTTATCAATAATTGACACATTCTCGGGATACTCTTGTTTCTCTAGATACCTTTTAATGTTGTAGAACCAAGGTTGATCATCAGATTCTGCCTCAGTTTCTACATAATACGCGGGTTTATCCAGGTGTTCAATTATTATGGAGGATGCTTTGTTTGCTCACTTAACTTTGAACATAGATGCCAAGTTATCCAAAGCGTCTGCTAGCTGATTTTCTTCCCAAGGGATGTGATGAAAAGTGATTTCATGAAAGTAGGGAATTAACTTTGAGACGTGTTTCTTGTATGAAATTAACTTGTTATCACGAGTTTCTCAATCTCCCTTGATCTGACTGATTACCGTAGCTAAATCTCCATATACCTTGAGGATTTTGATTCTCAGATCAATGGTTAATTCAATTTTGAAGATACATGCTTCATATTCTTCCATATTGTTGGTGCAGTCGAAATATAATCTTGCAGTGAAGGAAGGTGAAAACTAGTTAGAGAAGTGATAACTTCCCCAATCCCATGCCCTTGAGCATTTGAAGCATCGTCGAACATGAGCGTTCATCGCGATCCTGGTTCGGGTCCTTCTCCAGGGCCTAGAACTTCATTATCTTTGATAAACAAGATGTTTTCATCTGTAAAGTCAAACCTCATTGGTTGATAACCCTCCACGGGTTGATGAGCTAGATAGTCAGATATCACACTCTATTTGATAGCTTTTGGGGTAATATACTGGATGTCATACTCAGTCAGTATCATTTGCCACCGAGCAATTCTTCTAGTGAAAGCGGGCTTTTCAAATATATACTTTATTGGATCCTTTTTGGATATTAACAAAGTAACGTGGCAAACCATGTATTGTCTTAAGCGTTGAGCAGCCAAAGCTAGAGCACAACAAGTCTTCTCTAAGAGTGAGTATTTGGTCTCACACTCAGTGAACTTCTTGGTTGGGTAGTAGATGGCATGTTTTTTTAGCTTGAATTGTCATGTTGACCAAGTACATAACCCATGGATTTATCCAATACAGTGAGATACATTATTAAAGGCCTACCCGAAACATGTAGTATTAAGATCGCTGGTTCTTGCAAATTGGAAATCGTCATTCCATAAAATTGTTTGATTCTTTCTCAATAACTTGAAAATTGGTTAACATGTGGCTGTTAGATGGGAGATGAATCTTGAAATGTAGTTTAGTCTACCCAGGAAGCCTCAGACTTCCTTTTCTATTTCGGGAGGTGGCATGTCTTGAATTGCTCGAACTATGTCGGGATCAACTTCAATGCCTTTCCAACTAACCATGAAACTCAAAAGTTTACTAGATCTGACCCCAAAGGTGCACTTTATAGGATTCAACTGTAACTTGTACTTTCGGAGTCTGGCAAATAATTTCCTCAAATGGTCTAGATGCTCGTCTTCAGTCTTGGATTTAGCAATCATACTATCCACATAAACCTTAATCTCTTTATGCATCATATCATGAAAGATAGTTACCATGGCTCGTTGATATGTTGCCCTTGCGTTCTTAAAACCAAATGGCATGTCTTTATAGTCGTAAGTTCCCCAAGGCGTGATAAAATTAGTCTTTTCCATATCATCTAGAGACATGTTTATCTAATTATACCTAGAAAACCCATCCATGAATGAGAAGACAGAGAACTGAGCAGTGTTGTCGACCAAGACGTCAATGTTAGGCAACGGAAAGTCATCCTTTGGGCTCACTTTATTAAGGTCTCTATAATCTACGCACATTATGACCTTGCCATCTTTCTTTGGAATTGGGATGATGTTGGCAACCCATTAAGGATAATCATAAATGGCTAAGAGGCCATCATCAAACTGTTTCTTCACCTCTTCTATGTTTTTTAGTTCCATGTCGGGTCTAGTCCTTCTGAGCTTCTGCTTAATAGGAGGACATTCAGGCTTGAGTGGAAAGTGATGCTCAATGATGTTGGTGTCTAAACCGGACATATCTTGGTATGACCAGGTGAAGACGTCTACATACTCTTGAAGAAACTTAACCAACTCAGTATGCACATGCTCTTCAAGGGATCCCTGATTTTCACTTCTTTTCTGGCTTCTTTAGAGCCCAGACTGACAACTTATACTGGCTCTTGATGAGGCTGAATCTCTTTTTGCTCATGCTCAAGGAGCCTTGCCAGTTCAGTTGGCAATTCACAATCTTCCCTACCATTATCTTCGGCTTGATTAATTGGAAACCCAGAGTTACAAGGGGTATTAGCCATGTTGTTACCAATGGATTCACTTTTTCTGCTTGTTTATGAAGCTTTATTTTAGAGTAAGCTTTATGAAAAGTGTAAAATAAAAAGAAACTTTTGTCATTTATTTTTTAAAAATGAAAATAAGAGAAAGGAAAGGAACAAGATTTTGAGTACAAAAATATTTTATTTATTGATGATATAATGCTTTTAAAACATGGAGGTCCTTACAAGCTATCCTCTTGTCCCGGGCGAGGACAAGAGATTGAAAAAACAAAATGCATTATGTTGTAACAGAAAAGACTGTGGGGATCACGGAATTCGTCCAGTTGTTTAGCATGAAGCCAGGTGGGCACCGACGTACGAAGCTGGAGACTTCTCTTCTTTTTGCACTATCAATAACTGCCATGATGTCACCGTGTTGAAACCTAGAACTATTGAACTTGACAGGGCAGAACTTCTTCTGATTCTCTTAATTTGGAAGGCGCGACGATGGATGATAATCGATACCAAAGAAATTATTATTTTTCAGCAACATCTACTATCTGATGTAAGAACAAAAATTGTTCTACAACAGATTCCTTGATTTTGATGATAACAAAGGATGAAACCAAAAATGGCACCCTAACGAAAAGTTTCTAAGTGTGCAGGGTTCTAAAGAAAGAAGGAAGAAATCTGATGACGTCATCAGATACAGAACCAGATCAGATACAAATTATCAAATGATCAGAAGCATCTGAAGTGGAAACACGTTCAAGAAAGTCTAACTCTGAGCAAAACAGCAAAGTATCAGAAGCATCTGAACAAGAAGTAAGCTCTAGATGTTCTGACTCTGAACAACGCTATTTCTAAATTCCAGAAGTTATCAGCGCTGTCTGAAGAAACTATCTGAACTCAAAAGAGATCAACATCAGAAGAAAAGTTCCAAGATTCTCAGATACACGAAGACTCTGATCATGGAATTGCTAATTATGAAAGAGTAACGTTAAAGTCAAGTAAAGGTTTGCAAATGGATTTCCTAATACAGAAAGAGACGTTAATCTCCAATTTCAATGAAGTAGATACTATATGTGGTAAGTAGTCATTTCAAGGAGAGAAAGTTATCCTGCAGAAGCTATTTAAGTGATGGCGTAAATTCATTTTAATATCCACCAGTTTCAACCACTACCTCACTGATATATAAAATGGGCTGCAATCAACATTGAAGTATAAGCAAGCAAACAAGCAAAAATTATACTGAAACATCAACGCACAAGAAATCTTCTTGCTCTCTAAATCTTCACGAAGCTTTTGCTTATAACGTGAAAAAATCTTGTTCTTAATATTGTAATATTTGCTTATCTTAGAAGCACTCTAGATTACATAAATCTTTTATCTATTGTTTGTTTATTTCCTCAAGTGACTCTGTATAGTCTGTATACTTGAGAGGACTAAGAGATCTTTCTCTTAGACGTTGTTTGTAATCAATCTTTCAAGATTAGTGGATTAAGTCCTTGTTGAAGGCGAAATCACCTCGGCCGGGTGGACTGGAGTAGCTTTGTGTTATAAGCGAACCAGTATAAAATCCTTGTGTGATTTTCATTTTGAAAAAGCGCTTATTTTTCCAAACAATTCAAACCCCCCCTTTCTTGTTTTTCTCACCTTCAATTGGTATCAGAGCTCCGGCTCTGTTATTGATTTTCTAATCAAACACTTAACAGTGTAGAGAGATCCAGTACGAGAAAAACTATGGCCCACTCAAATGAAAGAGATAGTTACAATGCTAAGCCTCCTGTTTTTGATGGAGAGAAGTTTGACTACTGGAAAGATAGAATCGAAAGTTTCTTTCTGGGTTATGATGCTGACCTCTGGGACATTGTCACAGATGGATACACACCTCCAGTCTTAGAAAATGGAGCTGAAGTTCCCAGAAATAAGATGTCAGAAGATCAGAAACGTGTCTTCAAAAATCATCACAAGGCCAGAACCATACTTCTCAATGCTATATCGTACAACGAATATGAAAAGATCACCAACAGAGAGACAGCCAAAGATATACTTGACTCTCTGAAGATGACTCATGAAGGAAACTCTCAGGTCAAAGAGACAAAGGCTCTGGCGCTTATCCAGAAATATGAAGCCTTCAAAATGGAAGATGACGAAGCTATAGAGGCTATGTTTTCTAGATTCCAAACTCTTATTGCAGGTCTCAAGGTCCTAGACAAAGGATATACAACTGCAGATCACGTCAAAAAGATAGTCAGAAGTCTGCCAAAGAAATGGAGACCTATGGTTACTGCTCTGAAGCTGTCAAAGGATCTGAACAATATCAGCCTTGGAGAACTTGTCAGTTCCCTCAGAAGCCATGAGATAGAACTAGAGGAAGATGAGCCTCAGAAAAAGAACAAGTCTGTAGCATTAAAGTCCAGACCTGAAAGACGCAAACCTGACAGAACCAAAGCTCTCGAGGCAGAAACTGAAGATACTGACGACTCTGAACCAGAAGATTCTGATGATGAAGAAGAATTGTCCCTCCTGACCAGAAGAGTTAAGCAACTCTGGAAAAAGAGGAACAACAACTTCAGAAAACCAAGACCCAGAGGGGATCGATCAGAATCAACTTCAAAAGGTAAATCTAACAAAGATATTACCTGTTATGAATGTAAAGAAACAGGTCATTACAGGAATGAATGCCCCAAGCTAAAGAAAGACAACTCTAGAAAAGAAAGCTTCAAGAAAAATACCTTCAGGACAAAGAAAGGACTGATGGCTACCTGGGATGATAGTGAATCTGGATCATCAGAATCTGACTCTGATGAACAGGCCAACGTGGCACTTATGGCTACCACATCCAGGAGTAGCTCAGATGAAGAATCTGAAGAGGTATTTTCTGAACTTTCTCGATCTGATCTAGAATCTTGCTTGTCAGAAACTCTTAACTCATATCAGAAATTAAAACAAAAGTTTAAAAACATTAAAGGCTGTCTTAAAGCAAAATTTGAAGAATGTAGTGAACTTGAGATGACAATTCTAGCACGAGAAGATACAATCAGATCTTTGACATTAGAAAGAGATGGAGCAAAGAGAAAAAGCTTAGAATTAGAAGAAGCGTTGTCTCAAGCACCACAAACTTCAAATAAAATAATTTATAAATACGAAGAAGCCTTTCAAGAATTTCTGAAAAATGGGATAGATAGGAGTATTATGGCATCCATGATTTATGGAGTCAGTCAGAATAATAAAAAGGGAATTGGGTATGATCCTAAGGAAGATAAAACTTCTACCAGTAACCAACTTAAATCTCCCTTTTCATATCACTATACACACACACAAGAACAAAAATTTAAAAATGCTAGAAAACCCAAAGTTATGAGAAACTCTGGGAAAACTAATCTGAAAGGACCCAAGAGACTCTGGGTACCAAAAGATAAGATTGTCTATGTTGCAGATATCCTATGCAGCAAAGTTCAGACACCAGTCATGGTACCTGGACTCTGGATGCTCGCGACACATGACGGGAAGAAAGTCTATGTTCCAAAGTCTGGAACTTAAAGACGCTGGATTTGTAGGCTTCGGAGGAGATCAGAAAGGAAGGATCAGAGGCTCCGGAACTATTGGTAATGGTACTCTTCCCTCTATATCTGATGTCCTTTATGTAGAAGGATTAATGCATAACTTGTTATCCATAAGTCAATTAAGTGATAACGGTTATGATGTAATTTTTAATCAAAAAACATGTAAAGCCATTAATCAGAACGATGGCTCTGTCCTTTTCACAGGCAAGAGGAAAAACAACATTTACAAAATTAATCTTTCTGATTTAAAAGAACAAAATGTTAAATGTCTGATGTCAGTTCATGAAGAGCAATGGGTATGGCATAGACGCTTGGGCCACATTAGCATGAGGAAACTTTCTCAGCTAACTAAACTCGAGTTAGTCAGAGGCCTACCTAAACTGAAGTTCTCTTCAGATGCTCTGTGTGAAGCATGTCAGAAAGGAAAATTTTCAAAAACATCCTTTAAAAAGAAAAATGTTGTTTCTACCTCTAAGCCTCTGGAACTTCTTCACATTGACTTATTTGGTCCTGTGAAAACAGCATCAGTTAATGGAAAGAAGTATGGACTAGTCATTGTTGATGATTATAGTCGCTGGACATGGGTGAAATTCCTAAAGCACAAGAGTGAGTCTCACTCTGTATTCACTAGTTTCTGTTCCAAAGTGCAAAAAGAATTTGACTCTAAAATTATTAGAGTCAGAAGTGATCATGGTGGGGAATTTGAAAACAAAGATTTTGAGGAATTATTTGACTCTAATGGAATATCCCATGATTTCTCCTGCCCTAGAACTCCACAACAAAATGGAGTTGTAGAGAGGAAGAATAGGACACTCCAAGAGATGGCTAGAACCATGATCAATGAAACTAATGTGGCAAAGCACTTTTGGGCAGAAGCTGTAAATACAGCGTGTTACATTCAGAATAGAATCTCTATAAGACCTATTCTGGAAAAGACTCCCTATGAACTGTGTAAAGGAAGAAAACCAAACATTTCATATTTTCATCCTTTTGGATGTTCTTGCTTTATCTTAAACACTAAAGAACATCTGAACAAGTTCGATTCCAAAGCACATAAAGGTATTATGTTAGGATACTCAGAACGCTCTAAAGGCTACAGAGTATACAACACAGAAACCAAAATTGTGGAGGAATCAATTCATGTCAGATTTGATGATAAGCTTGACCCTGAAAAGTCAAAGCTAGTTGAAAAATTTGCAGATTTAGAAATCACTCTTGCAGAACCTGATAGAACTCCAGAAGCAACTGTCACTCAGAACTCTGAAGAAGTTAAATCACCAGAAATCCCAAAGAAAGTTAAAAGTCGTATCAACGTATCTGAAGATTTTATTCTGGGAAACAAGGACGAACCTGTCAGAACCAGATCTACCTTCAGGACTTCTGAAGATACTCCTCTGGGACTAGTCTCTCTGATCGAGCCTACGTCTTGTGATGAAGCACTTCAGGATAACGACTGGGTGGCAGCTATGCAAGAAGAACTAGATCAATTACAAAAAAATGATGTCTGGGATCTCGTTCCTAAACCCAGAGGCATTCATGTCATTGGAACCAGATGGGTTTTCAGAAACAAGTTGAACGAGAAAGGAGAAGTCGTCAGAAACAAAGCTCGACTGGTAGCTCAAGGTTACAGTCAACAAGAAGGTATTGACTATAATGAAACCTTTGCTCCAGTCGCGAGGTTAGAATCTATTCGTCTTCTTGTATCTTTTGTTATTAATCACTCTATCAAATTATATCAAATGGATGTCAAGAGTGCATTCCTTAATGGTTATATTTCAGAAGAAGTGTATGTCAACCAACCTCCAGGTTTTGAAAATTCAAACTTTCCAGAACATGTTTTTAAACTTAAGAAATCTTTATATGGACTTAAACAAGCTCCCAGAGCTTGGTATGAACGTTTAAGCAATTTTCTTCTGGAACAAAATTTTATCAGAGGGAAAGTTGATTCTACACTCTTCTGTAAAAACCTTAACAATGATCTTATGATATGCCAGATTTACGTTGATGACATTATTTTTGGTTCTGCTAATATCTCTGTTTGTCAAGAATTTTCTGAGTTAATGCAGGCAGAATTTGAAATGAGTTTAATGCAAGAACTAAAGTTCTTCCTAGGAATTCAAATTAATCAAACTTCAGAAGTCACGTACGTTCATCAAAGCAAGTATATTAAAGATGTTCTGAAGAAATTTGATATGGCTGAATGCAACTCTGCAAAAACTCCTATGCACCCAACTTGCATTCTTGAAAAGGAAGAGGTAAGCAAAAAGGTTTGTCAGAAGCTCTATCGAGGTATGATAGGCTCTCTTCTTTATCTGACTGCTACTCGTCCTGATATTCTCTTTAGCGTCTGTCTTTGTGCCAGATTCCAATCAGATCCTAGAGAATCTCATTTAACAGCAGTTAAGAGAATTCTCAAGTATCTGAAAGGAACTCCTAACCTGGGCCTGATGTATGAGAAAACATCAGAATATAGACTCTCGGGTTACTGTGATGCAGACTATGCAGGAGATAGAATAGAACGAAAAAGCACTTCTGGAAATTGCCAGCTTCTGGGAAACAATCTGATATCCTGGGCTAGCAAAAGACAGTCAACAATCGCTCTATCAACTGCAGAAGCAGAATACATCTCAGCATCACTGTGCACAACTCAGATGCCCTGGATGAAGCATCAGTTAGAAGATCTGCAAATCTTTGAGAGTAACATTCCTATCTTTTGTGATAATACTGCTGCCATTTGTCTAAGTAAGAATCCCATTCTACATTCCAGAGCTAAACACATAGAAATAAAACATCATTTTATCAGAGACTATGTTCAGAAAGGGATAGTAACATTGAAGTTCATTAATACAGAACATCAATGGGCAGATATCTTTACTAAGCCTCTAGCTGAAGATAGATTTCTTTTTATCTTAGAAAATCTGAACATTAAAAATTGCCCTGAATAAAGTGTGGCTCTGAAAATGTAAAATGAGACTCTGATATAAACAAATGTGCTTCTGCCTCTGACTCTGATACTTCTACCAGTTAAGAAGATATCTGAGTTAGAAATCTCCAGGAACCAATCGTTTGGTATTCCTGAAGATCAGATACATCAAAACACGTGGAGCACTGAGCGTCTAACCCTAGAACTTCTAGACAGCTGTCAAAAGAAATTCAAAGGACAGACGTTTGAAATCTCCTCGAGCAGTGTGCGTACTGTTGGGATTAGACAGTCATTAATTAGCCTTAATCATTTCTCCCCCAAGCGTGCTTACTTGAGCTTTGTGCTAACGCAATATTGTGTGTCGTTTTGCATGTGTTTTAACTTAGGGTATTTAAACACTTTTCTCACTTTTCACACACTTATCACTCTCACTCACTCTCAAACCCTCTCTAAAACCCTAAACCTCTCTGAAGCATTTCTGCAAACTCTTCATCTTCATCAATCTTCATCTTCTTCTTCACCATGGACGCTCAACAACAACAAGTTTTCAACTTTTCTCAACAAATGGAATCAAGCTCAACTGCTCAAACTTCAAGCATTCCAACTCCAACGGTTACAGGCGTCTCCATCACCCCTGTTTACAAGGAACCCCATGTTCTTGACCGTGAACCCCATATAAACCTAGCAACTCCTTTTGAGGGACTGGAAGTGTTGTGTGAAACGCTAGTAGATTTCGACAACATGAAGAGAAATGGCGTTGATCTTACTGAAGAACTTCGTCAACAAGGTTGGGAAACTACTTCCAAAGGCTCTATGGCCCTGTTTACCCACTTCTCATCAAGGAGTTCTGGAGATTTGCAGATGCTGATGACCATTTCATCGTCTCCTATGTTTTGGGGGTAAAGATAGTAATTACTGAAAAGTCAATTGCTTCTTTATTGAACATGGAGAAAGATGGAGGAAAAAGGATTTACAACATCAACCCTAGATCAAGGCGCGTTGCTGAAGTAATCAATCCAACCATCTTCAAACCCAACACTGAAGGAAATCCTTCAAAGAACAAAGAGCTGCATCAGAACCTCAGAGTGTGGCTCAAGATCATTCTGGGAACTATTCACCACCGCCCAGCATCAAACTCCTCTGACTACATCAATGCAGATCAGAAGTGCATTCTGTATTGCATTCACAAGGGTGTGAAGATCTGCCTTCCTGCACTACTCTTCAGATACCTAAGAGACTCTGTCAGGGAGACCAGAAACAACATGAAGCCCAGATCCTACATCCCTCTGGGAAGATTGTTATCTGATGTTTTCATCGAGAATGGGCTGGTAGATCATCTGGAGAAGGCCAAGCCGATGCAAGATCTGGCAATAGATACTGGGAGGCCTCTGAACGCCAGAAATCTCAAGAGTATGGGAATAATAAAGAAGATTCAAGTCAGACCCACGCTGGACACATCCTGGGATTCCTTGAAAGATCAGAGGAAGCTGCCTCATGGTCTTGCTAGGTTCTACAAGAATGAACCCAGAGATGCGGTTGCTATCTATCTTCAGCGTCTGCTGGATGAAGGTGTTGACATCTCTGACTTCAGACTCGACGATTGTCTAGATTCAGAAGAAGACTTCGTCAGGTACAAGAGAGGTCTCTCTGAGAAAAAGATAGCATCACAGGCAAAGAAGGCAAGAATTGGAGAAACTTCTGGAAGCAGATCTCCAGCTCCTCTGCAAATTTCTACTGGTACGTCTGTTCCTCCTATTCCCTCTGAACCTTTGATGGTTTCCTCTACCCCTTCCTCTAATCCTCTCCCAACACCACCTATTTATACAACCTCTGACATTCCACCTTCTACAACCAGATTCCCACACCTTAAATTCAACCTTGATCATACATCCCTACCTCGATCTGAGGCTGAAGAAATGAACCAAACCACCTCTTCTTCCACAGCACCAGAGTCACCACCTTACTTCATCCTCTCTTCTGACCCAGAATGCTCTGACCCTAACTCTCCAACTCTAGCCCAAATTCAGGCTCAAAACCTAGCTTCACAACAACCAACACAATCTGAAGTAACTTCACCTCTCCAAACTCAACCTCCACCAGAACCTGAAGTCACTTCACCTCCCCCAGAACAAACCACCAACATCCCTTCTGAAGACCAACCCTCTGAAACTCAACCCTCTGACCTCCACACCTCTGATATCACCCCTCCAAACACCTCCGTTGAACCTGAAGCTGAAACTGAACCTTTAGACTTAAACCCTCTTTACGCTTCACCCCAAAGATCTGAACCTCAACCTGAAGCAGAATCTGAATCTCTCACATTAAATCTCAGCCCTCCAATTTCTTCACCTCAAACCTCTGAACCAAACCTTTCTGTACCTACCCTTGAGGAAGCCATAATGCTGGTCGCAGGGGCTTCAGTACAAAAGGTCAAGTCTCTGACCACTAACTCTGAAGTAAGTGATGATCCTGACTCTGTAAGGACACACTGGAACAGAGTCATTGGCTGGATGACCTCTGAGGCTTTTAGACTGAAGAACATCTCTGAACAAGTCAGAAATGGCTACATCAGAGATGCTGAGGCAAGACTTCAGGAAAGACTTGCAAGAGAAGCTGAAGCCAGAAGGCTGGAAGAAGAGAGATTAGCAAGAGAAGCTGAAGAGGAAGCCAGAAGGCTGGAGGAAGAAAGAGCAAGGGAAGCTGAAATCCTAAGGATAAAGGAAGCTGAAGCTAAAGCTCTGGCTGATGCTGCTGCTGCTGCCGAAGCTGAAGCACAAGCTGCTGCCGAAGTTGAAGCACAAGCTGCTGCCGAAGCTGAAGCGCAGGCTGCTGCTGAAGCACAGCAGGCTCTGACTCAGGGGGAGTCTTCTTCTTCTGTTATCCCTATGGTTCTCCAGACGCTGAAAGAACTTAAGCAAGATCAGAATGAACTCCGTGCCAGAATGGATAAGCAAGATACTGTCAACGACAACATCCAGAACATGCTTGCTCAGTTGCTTCAGAGAATGCCTCCGCCTCCGAACCCCTAGGCACTTAGGATATTTTTGCTTGCCTGTTGTTTTGTTTGCTTTCTCTGATTCTGATGTTTTTCTGTTCTTGTTGCCTTTGTGCTTTTATCTGAATACAATGTTTTTCTCTTGAATTCCTTATTTTTTTTGCTATGTCTTTTTGATTCTGACAAAAAGGGGGAGAAGTCGTTAATAACTCTGATGAAAATACTGTCTAAATACCCTAAGCACTCTGCAACATATTTTCTTAAATTAAATTAACAATAGACTTAAGAAATTGCAGAAGGTATCAAGAAATTTCATCGCTTGGAAGCTCTGGTAAGAACTTCTGAACTCCCTAGCACTATCTCAGGGGGAGCTCTTATCTATCTGATCTGATATTATTCATGTTTCATCTGCTAATTAAGTTTGTTTTGTCATCATAAAAAAGGGGGAGATTGTAAGAACAAAAATTGTTCTACAACAGATTCCTTGATTTTGATGATAACAAAGGATGAAACCAAAAATGGCACCCTAACGAAAAGTTTCTAAGTGTGCAGGGTTCTAAAGAAAGAAGGAAGAAATCTGATGACGTCATCAGATACAGAACCAGATCAGATACAAATTATCAAATGATCAGAAGCATCTGAAGTGGAAACACGTTCAAGAAAGTCTAACTCTGAGCAAAACAGCAAAGTATCAGAAGCATCTGAACAAGAAGTAAGCTCTAGATGTTCTGACTCTGAACAACGCTATTTCTAAATTCCAGAAGTTATCAGCGTTGTCTGAAGAAACTATCTGAACTCAAAAGAGATCAACATCAGAAGAAAAGTTCCAAGATTCTCAGATACACGAAGACTCTGATCATGGAATTGCTAATTATGAAAGAGTAACGTTAAAGTCAAGTAAAGGTTTGCAAATGGATTTCCTAATACAGAAAGAGACGTTAATCTCCAATTTCAATGAAGTAGATACTATATGTGGTAAGTAGTCATTTCAAGGAGAGAAAGTTATCCTGCAGAAGCTATTTAAGTGATGGCGTAAATTCATTTTAATATCCACCAGTTTCAACCACTACCTCACTGATATATAAAATGGGCTGCAATCAACATTGAAGTATAAGCAAGCAAACAAGCAAAAATTATACTGAAACATCAACGCACAAGAAATCTTCTTGCTCTCTAAATCTTCACGAAGCTTTTGCTTATAACGTGAAAAACTCTTGTTCTTAATATTGTAATATTTTCTTATCTTAGAAGCACTCTAGATTACATAAATCTTTTATCTATTGTTTGTTTATTTCCTCAAGTGACTCTGTGTAGTCTGTATACTTGAGAGGACTAAGAGATCTTTCTCTTAGATGTTGTTTGTAATCAATCTTTCAAGATTAGTGGATTAAGTCCTTGTTGAAGGCGAAATCACCTCGGCCGGGTGGACTGGAGTAGCTTTGTGTTATAAGCGAACCAGTATAAAATCCTTGTGTGATTTTCATTTTGAAAAAGCGCTTATTTTTCCAAACAATTCAAACCCCCCCTTTCTTGTTTTTCTCACCTTCATCTGACCCCACCCGGAGGAGTACCACTCTCAAGAGTTTCCCCGACGCTCTTCACAGATGATAGAATCACTTCTGACGCTTTGTCTTGAAAGGCCTACCTGAAACATGTGGTATTAAGATCGTTGGTTCTTGAAAGTATTTATTTATTTTTTCAAATGCCCATTGGAAATCATCATTCCATACAATTATTTTATTCTTTCTCAATAACTTGAAAATTGGTTGACGTCTTCAAATTCCAAGCAATGGAAAGGAACCTCGGTTATGTCTTCCTCGGTTTCAACATATCGAAATAATGATAGTTCACTGACGAGCAAATCCTCTTTGCCACAAACAATAAGCAATTTGTCCTCAAACACGAATTTAAGCTTTCGGTGCAGTGTAGAAGTCATTGCCCCAACAACGTGGATCCATGGTCTGCCTAGCAGACAACTATAAGTTGGATTGATATCCATCACCTAGAAAGTGATGGTGAACAAATGTGGTCTCACTCTGATAGGCATATCGACTTCGCCAATTACTTATCTTTTGGAGTCGTCAAAAGCCCTTACAACCAAGGCACTGACTCTCATCTCCGCCTCTTCTACAAGTAACTGACTTAATGTGTTTTTTGGTATCACATTAAGGAAGAAACTGGTGTCCATCAAGACTCGAGATAAGAATGTATCCATACATGTGACAAAAATGTGTAAGGCTTTATTGTGAGCAGTTCCCTTAGTAGGCAATTCAACATCATTGAATCATAAATATTGGCTGGCTATAATGTTGGTGATGACCTCGTCAAATTGATCGACAGTGATATCATGCATTATGTGTGCGGAATTTAGGACTTTCATTAAGGCAGTTATGTGGGCTTCAAAATTTAACAACAATGATAAGATTGAAATCTTGGATGGCATATGCCCCAACTGATCCACTATTTTGAAGTTACTCTTCTTGATTAACTTAATAAATTCTTGAGTTTCTCTAAAGAGACATTTTTCTTATGATCTTCGGGTTAAGCTTGTGCATCCATAATTTATTTACCTTCTGTAGCTTCTGTTGATCTGCCTGTAACATTCTTCCCTAGAGGTGCATCAGTAGTTACGACCGTGGTGGAAAGGATAGATGTTGATGGGATAGATGTTGATTCTTCCTTCTATTGAGAAGGATTAGTTGGCACAATCTTCTCTTTAGGAGTAATAACTGTTGGTGAAAATATCTTTTGTGAGAAATTTGGAGCAAAGACACGCCCACTACGAGTCATGCCCCTAGTTCCAGCTATATTGATTATTTCTGCTTCAGATAACTATATTGATTTACATCCCACATATGCAGTAGGTTCATACCTCCAAGGCATAACCTTGATACTCCGATATTGAAACGGCCCAGGAATGAAAATGTTAATTGGTTGGATCTTATTCATGGGAACTTCAATTTGCTTATTTCTGTAGATAATGGTAATAGGCTCAATGATAGATACCTCTTCAATGATTTTTGACTTGGTGAATTGAATCACCCCTTGATTCATCAGCTTTTGTACATAACCTTTCATTTTATCATAACTATCAGGCCCCACTTCACAAATCGGACAATCATTATGGAGATCTTCTAAGAAACCATGTTCTTACAACTTCTTCACAATAACCGTCATGAGGGTTTTAACTTCATCAACCTTCTTAACCACTTCTGTACACCCGTACTCGATAATTGCATTAACTACCGGCCCATTATGGACAAGTAAAGGGTTAGTCTTCATGTTGGGTTTTTCTTTAGAGAAGGACAAAACCTTATGATCAATAACCTCTTGCACCTTGGCTTTTAAGACCAGGAAATCTTCTGAAGAGTTCCCTATGTATCCAACATGGAATGCACACAACACATTAGAATTATGCCTAGAGTGGTAGCGGAAAGTGGCAAGTGGTATTTCCTTTGGCACAATCGCCCTCACATGGACAAGATATGGTAGCAATTGAGTGTAAGGTAATGGAATCTTGTCATATCGAGAACGTCTCCCATATTAATTATTATTTCATTGTTTGTTTTGCCCCTGCCCTTAGTTTTTGTTGTTCTGTACAATGTGTTAGTTTTGAGGAACCTGAGCCTGAGGAGGTTGTTGATGTTGAGGTGGTGCTTGATACTTAAACGAAGGTTGTTGGTATTGAGCCGCAACGGCATATGGAAATGGATAGTACAAAATAGGAACCATAGGCATTTGAAACTAAAGACGAACATTTGCCATAACAGCGCTTGCTTCGCCTTCCTTCTTCTTGGTGAAATTGTTCTGAGGTTTTTTAGCCATTGCCTGATGATTAGCCTTGCCAGGAATCTTTTCAATCTTCAACCCATTCTCGATACACTCGCCAATTGTTACAACATAGGAGAAATTAGAGGTCATGCTACCCACTTTAACACCCTAAACCCCACATATAATTTTAATGCATAATTTAATTGAAAATACGACAACATAGGTGTCACTCACATCAAAAACAAATATTGTTCGGTAACACGGGTTACAAAATATCACATAAAACTTGTCATCGTATGCTCACCTTCTCTTAGGGTATCATCGCAGCAGAATCACTATCAATCAATTTAAACATTTAATAATCACCATTCAGGAAATTAAATCTCATAACTTCAACTTCATAACATCTTATCAGGAGTTGTAATGATCAACTCATCACCATTTAAAACCTCATCAAACATGACTAGAAAATTTAACAAGACAAAAGGAATTAGAGCAAACGTTCCCAACCCGATGTTACATTGACTAGAGCAAGACCCTACTAAAATAATGACAACTAAAATGAAGTCACTCCAAGAGATACCTTCCACTTACTGTTGTAACCTAGTCCTGAGTATCTGCACGATGGTAATGTGAAGACAACATTCAAACTGAAGGGGTGAGAATACACTTCAATAATCAACAATGTAAAACAAGTGGAAGCAAATTATTGCATAACATTAACATACACAATGTTCAATCAATACTAATATACTAAGTATTCTCAGCCAATAAGACATCAACAACAATCAACATGATGCAACACTTATGCAATGTAGAATTAATTTTAATAATAAATGGTATAACATGAATAATAGAGTATGACATCTACACCATCATGCACAACAACATATCACATTCTCACACCCAATTCATCATCAACATCATACACGACAACATCTTGACTATCATCAACATCATACGCAACTGCATCTCAATTCTCATTAACATCATATGCAACACATCTCTATTATCATTAACATCATATGCAACACATGTCAATTATCATTAATATCATATGCAACATATCTCAATTATCATTAACATCATATGCAACACATCTCAAATATCAGTAACATCATATGCAACACATCCAATCCAAAAACACATTAACAACCATCAACACAATGCAACACTTATGTAATGTACTCAACAGTGACTCGACATGCATACGGTACAAAATATGAACACTCATGTTCATCTCACTCCATGATCCCCACCATAGGATCAATTCCCTCTTGGAACCGGAGCACACCAAAATTGCTACCATCATCATAGGTAACACTTCACTAATTCCCCATAATAGGAATTAGCTACTCGCACCCGATCTATCACAATAGGATTGAGGCTCACCAAAACTCGTTACCATCACCATAGGTAACTCTTCACTAATCCCCTATAATATGAATTAACTACTAGCACCCAATCCATCACCATAGGACCCAGGCTCACAAAAACTGGACCGAAGTCTGTACACCATGATGCATGACTCTCAAATAACATGCATTATCACATCAAGGTTCACCACAAAGGATCCCCCCACACATCTCATCATTCATATATCACACCATTCTTCATGCAATCGTCAATTCATGTCATAATATCATTAACATCAACAATAGCAGCAACTCATCACAAGTTATTACATGGTATTCATTCATATCACTTTACCCAAGAACAACAACAAATTATCGTATTCATTGTAACAATTAACCAATAAAATAATCATAAACCTCTCTACGGTTGACAATTGACTACTATGAGTGTAGCCTAGCCTTAGAAAGCCTATAAGCCTTTTGAAATGCATTAGAAAAGGTTTTGTGCTAAAAAAGTAAGTTTTTAAGCGAAAAAGTAGTTTATATGTCAACACATACGATCCATATCTCGACACATAAAAGAATTTTTTTGCCTATGTGTTGACACATACAAATTATAGGTCGCCACAAGTGTTGCATTTTTAAAGCCTGTACATTCTGACTCATGTCCCGCTTGCATGTGTCGACTCATGACCTTCATAGGTCGACACATGACATTTATAGATCGACACATGGCCTTCATAGGTCGAGACATGACCTTCATAGGTTGACACATACAACTAGATTAACCAAAAATCAGCTTTTTGACCATCTAAACACTCCTAAATGCACCCAAAATTCATACTACAAAAACCCGTCAATTAAAACTCATTTTTCTATAGCTATAACTTCCTAATTCATCCTCTTGCTCATAGTTTTCAAGAGTCAACTTCGTGTTACTACTCATCATCATACATCATCATCTTTAAATCATCAAGAACACAATCAAGGTTAAAAACCTTCAAAACATCATTCAATGGCATATAATGATCAACAACATCAAAATAGAATATTCACACATATATTACACATATTCACCCTAATTCATCATACAATCAAAAGTGATAATACAACACCAGGATTTAGATCTACAATGCCCAGTTCTAAGGATATTAAGGGTTCCTCCATCTACCCCACATGTTTTAACACCCATTAAAGAAGCACATCTCCCCCTTACCTGATTTCCAGCCAAAAACCCCTTTGATTTCCTAGAGTTTTTCAACCTTAAGCCTTTGCTCTTTCCTCTTTGCCTCTTTTGATCCAACGCCTAAACACACGTTATGACTCTCTAGGTTCCCAATTCTCTATTATGTCCCAAGACTTCTTTCCTTCCAAAATAGACTCTTCCTATAATATCCTCTAACATACCATTCTATTCTCCATTCTATCCTCCATATCTTCCTTATTCCCAACCTTGACCCCACTTCTTCTACACATCTAATTTTCCTCATTATTTTAATTATTAAATAAATATAAATATTATTCTAAAAATTCAATAAAACTCTTAATAATTCTAAACACCAATGCCCAACTCATACTCTTCATATACCTTTATTTCAAGGACACTTACCCCATAACTATATCATAAACAATTTAATAGGACAATCAATTTGAATAAAATCTTAAACAATTCGATTTAAATCAAATAATTGAACTCGGGATGTTGCAACTCTCTCCCACTTAGAAGAATTTTCGCCCTAAAAAATTACCTAAAGGAAATAAAGTCGGATACGACTCTCGGATCTGACTCTCCAGCTACCAAGTTATGCTCCCACCAGTCGGTCCTTCTCACACTACATTCACCAAGGAAATTTCCTTATCACACAACTGAAGGAGAATAGCGATCCAAAACGCAGCGGAAATTAAAAAAATCCTCCTTTAGTGATCCTTACGAATGGACATGATCAGTGATAGAATCGTTACCTCTTGTGGAGATTGAAACCTTTGATGTAGATCTAAGGAGTGATCACGAACGTTGAATGGTGACAACGCCTCTACTCAGTCCACACGAACGGATTCCTTCAATCTTAGTGCTAGCAGCTACGAATGAAGGCTTTGAGTGAGAGAGAAAGAAACGAAATTTTTTCTGGAAGAATGATTCTGCACAAGGGTTCTATTTATAGAACCACTTATGTGGGTTGTAAGCCAAAAATCCCACTTAAGTGTATGTGGCCCATATCTTATCATATACCAAAATCACTTAAGCGCATGGTACCTTACCATATTTTGTATTCTACTTAAGTACATCGTACCTTACGATGTTCTACAATTCACTTAAGTGCACCATACCTTATGGTGTTCCTTATTTACTCTATCTCTCATCAATCCATCCTCTTGTGTGTGACCCTGTAGGTTTTCGCGACATTGACAATTATATTAAATCATGTATTTAACATAATAAATAGTGAGCGGTATCTAGCAACACATCACTGCTACCCAAGACACGAAAATGTCATGTGATCTGACAAATCCTTTTATGATAATACTTATGTGTACAATTACCCTTTATCCCTTATGTCTATATTGAACACATGGCATAGACCGTGTCATCCTTGTCCAGTTCAATATTGGGCCCTTAGACATTTATCCTGTTACGCAGGATGGGCAAATTCCATCCAGGTCACTCATGTCCCTCAACATGCTTCATGGAGTACCCATCAACTGTGTTTATGGTCATCAAGTTACAGGCGACGTTTGATCAACAATAAGGCACCCGACTCTATATCTAGGGTCCATAGTGGTTTCAGGTCGAAGGGTGGTATACACCACTATCACCATGAGAATAACTTATGACACTTTGCATAACATTCTATATAGTATTCTCATAGCGAGTTAATCCAATATAAATATTACTCCTAATATTCATACCTATGTTTAAGACTTGATAACTCCTTATCCATGATCCATGAGATGTGATCATCAGTCTATATACATAATAGTCTTAATGCTTTAATGTTATCCCACTTCACAACAAAGCTCAACTATGGATACTTTAAGAATAATGTCCTTATGTTTAATGGGATCTCATGATTAAGTCACACTTGATACATTAAACGGACTAGCTATTCTAGGGACTTTATTAAATAAACATAATAAAGAAGGGAAAAAAAGCCTTTTATTATTAATAAATAATTCGATACAAGTACCAAAAGTATTGGTCTATAGGGCTTACACAAATAACAACTGCTTCACTTCCTGATCCTACATCCGCATGGGCAATGTCTCCATAGTCAGGTTCTCTCTCACTTATATATCCTTCACATGGATCACATGAGATGAATCCAAAATGTATTTCCTCAACTGAGACATATGAAACACATCATGAAGATTAGCAAGTGATGGTGGCTAGGCAATCTGATAGGTCACATCTCCCATCCTTTGCATCATATGGTATGGACCAATAAAACATTACGTAAGCTTTTGAGACTTCAAATCTCGACCAATACTGGTTACCAGGGTAACCCTAAAAAACATATGGTCCCCTTCTTGGAACTCAAACACCTTTCACCTCTTATCATAGTAACTCTTCTAGCGACTTTACGAAGCCTTCATCTTCTCTTGAATTGGCTTGATCTTTTTAGATGTATGTTGCATAATATCGGGTCTAATTATCGCACTCTCACCAAATTTGTACCAACACAAAAGAGTCTTATGTTCCATACGATACAACTCCTCGTACAGTGTTATCCCAATGCTAGCATGGAAAGTATCGTTGTAGGTACACTTAATAAACGACAAGTAGCTACTCCAAGCACCTCTTTGTTCTAGCACACAAGCCCTCGACAAATCCTCTAAAGACTGGGTATTCCTCTCTGTTTAACCGTCTATCTGGGGATGATAAGCGGAACTCAACTTCAGCTTAGTTCCAAACGCAACTTCTAACTCTCCCAGAATCTTGATGTAAATCTCAGATATCTATCCGGCAGAATACTCAAAGGTATACTATGCAGCCTCACAAAGTCCATAGAAATGTTATCCTATTTCCACTCTGGAATATTCAGCGGTTGAATCAGACCTAACGACTTCTGATGTTCAATCTTCGACTTCTAGAAAGTCAAACACGAATACACAAACTCCGCAACATCTTCCTTCATTCCTCGCCACCAAAACAACCTCTTTAAATCTTGATACATCTTCGTAGCACTAGGATGAATACTCAATCCACTTATATGATCCTCCTCAAGAATACTCCTCTTAATCTAGGGTACATCAAGAACACAAAATCTATCTCTAAACCTTATTACACCATTCTCATCTACTCATAAATCACCTATATTACCTAGGTTGATTAACGTGAGACGATCTATCAAACTCAAATCAGATATCTTACCCTCTCTGATCTCTTCAAGGATACAACTCGTCAGCTTCAACATACCCAACTTCACACTATTAGGAGTTTCTTCACACACTAAACTCATATCCCTGAATTGCTCAATCAGTTCTAACTCTTGAACCATAAACATCGACATGTGTAAAGACTTCCAACTCTTTACATTAGTTGCAACATCAACTTTACCCAGATGGTAACTCAAACCAAAATCATAATCCTTCAGAAGTTCAAGCCATCTCCTCGACCTCATACTCAACTCTTCTGATCAAATAAATATTTCAAACTCTTGTGATCATTGAACACTTCAAATTTAGAGCCAAACAGGCAGTGCCTCTAAATCTTCAACACGAATACCGCTATTGCCAACTTAAGATCATGTGTAGGGTAATTCCTTTCATGAACTCTCATCTGTCTCGAAGCATAAGCCACAATCTGACCATTCTGCATCAACACACCTCTCAGGCCCATCTTCGAAGCATTACTATATACAACAAAGGACTCACTTGGATTCGGCAAATCAAAACTAGAGCAGATGTCAAATTCTTCTTGAGTTCTTGGAAACTCTCTTCACAATTCACATCTCAAACATAGGCTTCACCCTTTCAAGTCAATTGAATTAACGATAATGCCAACTTTGAAAAAACTTCAATGAGAAAACTTCTAAGCTCAATGACAGACTTCAGAGTTACCCATTGTAACATAACATCTATCTTTCTAAACACACAAGCACCTACCAATTGATCCATCAAATCACTAATACATGAAAGTGGATACTTATTCTTGACTGCCACTCTATTCAACTGTCTATAATTGACACACAACTTCATGCCACCATTTTTTTCTTCTTAACTAAAAACACTGGTGCACCCCATGGTGAAACACTCAGACGAACAAACTTCCTCTTCAGCAGATCTTCCACTTGCTTCTTCAATTCACCCAACTCTGATGCCGACATCCTATAAGGAGCCATAGACACCATACTAGTACCAGGTACTAAGTCTATAGAAAACTCCACTTCGCGCTCTAGCGGCAAATCACTAATGTCTTTAGGAAATAATTCTGGAAATTCACACACTGCAGGAAGATCACGAACTATTCCCTTGCCTCCGACTTCCAATGGATCTAACATCACAAAAACTTGTGCCCCATCCTTCATGGACTCCCTCACTTGCTTAACTGATACAAAATCAACTTTTCACCTCCATCGAACTCAGGTTCACGCTCTGAACGCAAGTCACAAATATCTTCAGGAAAATGTTTGGAATTACACACCACTGGCATAACAATACCCGTCACATTTCTCTCTACTCTCCATGAAGAAAACATCAACAAACCTGGTCGTTTTTCGTAAAGATACCCAACTTGACTGACATATAGGAATCTTGAATCCACAACATCTTTAGTGTCAATAACAACACAACTTCAGCATCGCCTGAGCTCTTGCAATAAGTGGCACAACGCACCAACTTATCAAAACAATTGGTAAACACTTGGTTTAAATCCAACCAATTCATTCAGAGAATAATGTTAACGTGTTCCAACAAAATACAAACCATACACATCCTTAGGGAACATGTCAGGATTCTCAACATACCACTGGCTCATCTCTAACCAAAACATCGTCTTCCCCCTCTCAAGGAAGCAACCAACGAGAACACCTGACCGTATTCCTTCAAGGATCACACCTTTCGCTAACCGACACCACCCTCGAATTCGACCTCTCTTTCGGTTCAGAAAAAACACAACATTCTCAAAACAGTCAAACTAGCTAACATTGCACTCTCACTTGCAGCAACATGATGTCCAAGCTCTCTACAGTTGGAACATCCAAGAGAAGCAGACATTTCTCACCCTCATTTTTTTCAATCCCAACCTGCAAATGGAAAATAAAACAGCATCGTCAATGTTTTCACACACATGTCGCATATGAGGGAACAACATAATTCAACAACCTGGCTGGGTGGACTAACTTGCTCTGATACACTATGTAACACCCTAAATCCTGGATACAATTTTAATGCATAATTTAGTTGAAAATACGACTACAAGGGTGTCACTCACATCAAAAATAAATCATGCTCTATAACACGGGTTACAAAATATCATATAAAACTTTTTATCGCGTGCTCACCTTCTCTTAGGGTATCATCGCAGTTGAATCAAAACCAATCAATTTAAACATTTAATAATCACCATTCAGGAAATTAAATCTCACAACTTCAACTTCATAACATCTTAACAAGAGTTGTAACGATAAACTCATCACCGTTTAAAACCTCATCAAACATGACTAGCAAATTTAACAAGACAAAAGGAATTATAGAAAACGTTCCCCAATCCGATATTACATTGACCAGAGCAAGATCCTACTAAAATAACGACAACTAATATGAAGTCACTCCAAGATATATCTTCTACTACTGCAGCAGGCTACTCCTGAGTATCTGACGATGCTCGTGTAAAGGCAATATTCAAACAGAAGGGGTGATAATACGCTTCAATAATCAACGGTGAAAAACAAGTGGAAGTAAATTATTGCATAACATCAACATACACAATGTTCAATCAATACCAACATACTAAGTATTCTCATCCAATAACACATCATCAACAATCAACACGATGCAACACTTATGCAATGTAGAATTCATTTCAATAATAAACGGTATAACATGAAGAGTGGAGCACGACATCTACATCATCATGTGTCATACCCCAAAATTTGCCCATTAATATTTCAAGACATTTTTTCAGGGCACTCCGACTTATTTTTATGACACTGATGACCCAAACTGGCCTGTTCGCTACACGCTCGCCTAGTGATAACATGAAATTATATCATATTTTAGGACTTAATTCAATTAAATTTTATCATTATTTATTTCAGTTCACTTTATGTTGTTAGATATTACGCGGTATTTTCTTCCTATTTGTCTCAGGTGGCTTATTTGGAAGCACAAGTAAAAATGGAGGAAAAGAGGTGCAAAAAAGGAGAGAAAACGAACCAAATAGCAAAGCCCAGCCCAAAGTACAAGAACACAGGTGTTGCACCTGTGACGAGCGTCACAGAGGCTGTGACGAGCGTCACGCCTTGCACACCCCTGTGACGGACGTCACACATGGTGTGACGAACGTCACACCATTCCCCTACATTTTTGGCGCAAGGAACGCCTCAGAGACGTTGAGCGTTGAGTGTTGAACCCTATATCCACGCCATGCTTTTATGCACGTTGAAGACCTTTTGGACAGCGGAAGCGGTTACTGAAGCATATATAAATAGCTACTTGCAAAACCAAAAGGGCCGGAAGCTTTTCCACATTTTTTCCTTTGCCGTTTTCGCTTTTGCATATTTTCTTTTCCAGCAGCTTAGGCATTGTTTTTCCTACGAGTTCTACACTATTTCCCTTGCAATTTCCTATTTCCTTTTTAGCATTTAGTTAATTCTTTTCGCACAATAGTTTTTACAACGGAAACTATTGTGTACCTTTTTACCGGATCTAACCTTACGTTAGGATCTAGTTTATTTCCTTCGTTTTAATTTGTTGTTTAGTTGAAGAATCCAAGAACAAATCCTACCGGCTTGTGGTGGAGTGTTCAGGACTACTGTTTAACTTATTCCGAGTAACCCTAAAGGAAACCCTGAAGGAAAAGCCGGCGGCACCGCTCAATTCGATCCGATCGGCCAATTCAAGGTTGCAATTCAATTGCGAACAGGTTTGCGTTACTATCGCCGCTTTATGTTCCGAATTCACATGTGATACCATAATTGAATTCATAAATATATTTGAGGTTTTGCATGTGGACTTAAGTATGCCTGGATACCTTGAATTGTTGTACTGGATGCCGCTGTTTTTCGCTCTGTTTTGATCTTTGCCCATCTGACCTGTTTTATTATAACCATGCTTTGTTTACCTGATACTATTACTGCTTTGGTGCAACTCTTGATTGCGCCCCATTTGGTATTCTGACCCGTTTGCTGAATTTTGCAAAGGTTCATATGTCCCGGAAAAAGATTGCTGTTTAGGTCTCCCACTTTATTTGTGGGATACCCTTGTGAAGAGCTGCCCTAAATTGCTTAATTAATTTTAATGTATTAATTTTAATGTATTAATTTTAATGTATTATTTTTAATGTATTGATTTTAATGAGATTCATCCTAATTACCTAATTAACTTTAAAATATGACCTTTAAATAAGTGATATTGGACCTCTCTTTGCTGCCCTACGGTATTACGGTATAACGGTCATGTCCCGCGAATGTGGGGATACACTTAGCAAAGACCCTTCGATTAAATCATCATAAAATAAATCATGGTCCCTCGGATGTTGCCTTCGAAAATACGATTTTGTCCCTCGATGACCCTTCGGTGTAGCCTACGGTTAAATGATGATCGTCCCTTCGAACGCTAAGGTATCCTTACAACTGTTGCCTTCAATGACCTATCGATGACCCTACGATGACCCTTAAACATCCAAAGGGTAAAATTACTTACTTCTCAATAGTAAGGACAGTTTTACCCTCATAAGGATAGGAAACGTTCATAACGACCTTAGGAAGGTATAACTCTCAATTGCTGGATCATAACCTAAAACATTTCCCACCCCTCACACTTTGCAAATCCTAGAAAATCACCACTTGGTATACATTCATATTAGAATCATTACCAAGTTACATTTTTCTAAACCGTTTTCAAAATCAAACGAGATAAATACTTTGTATACATTCATACGAGAATCATTACAAAGTTAAACTCTCTTTTCAAAACATTTTCTAAGCAGTTCACAAACACTTTTCAGACAAAAATATAAGTGATCCAGCAATTAAGAGCCCATGGATAACCATGGATACAAAGGGTGCTAACACCTTCCCTTTGTATAATGTACCTCCCGAACCCAAAATCTATTAAGGTCTTTCCTGTTCTTTTCCGCCTTTCCGTATTGGATAAAAGAAAAGTCGGTGGCGACTCTTGCTATCCGCGACATTGCGATAAAAAGCAAAACACCCCAAGTCAGTTCACCGTATGGCAGAACTGGCGACTCTGCTGGGGAAACTTTAAAAAGAGAGGTTACCTTAAAAAACAAGATCACTTATTTAAAACCCTAATTGACTCATCCTAGCCATTAGAAAGTAGTGAGATAACTGACTTCGGTTCCGACTGGGGTTGGTTGATACTCGATACTACACTCTTTGAGATTGGACTTTAGGGAAGCTTTGGTCAACCACTTGGTGTTGCACTGAAGTGGATTTAAAGAAAGGTCGATGATTTGAGATCCTTCTAGAACCCGGTTACTATTCTAGGACAGGTTGAACCAACCAAACTTCAGTGGGGAGGGTACTTACCTATGGAACTCATGCAAGCCTTAAAACCTAGGAATGATTGTTGTGTGACTTGCTTGTGCGTGTTATTTACATAACATCATAACATCATAACATCATGACATCATAACATCATAACATCATAACATTGTACTAACCATTTCAAGGACTTAGGGATTTAGCTTTGCTCTGTTACACAGGTTATGGCTTCCAGGAAGACCATCCGGATCAATTTTGTAGTCATCCCTCCTCAACTCAAGGATTTAGTGTCAGAACTTCCCGATCATGCTCAGTTCATCCAGAAACATGGTTCTCTTCTCAATTTGGTTACCACTGGTTTCAAAGAAGATATGATGAGAGTTCTATTTCAGTTCTTCGACCCTAAACATCATTGCTTCACATTCCCAGATTATCAGTTGGTACCCACATTGGAAGAATTCTCCAGGCTGCTTGGGATACCTATCCTCGACCAAATACCTTTCAGTGGTTTAGAAAAGATCCCGAAGTCTGAAGAAGTTGCCGTGGCTTTACACAGGACAAAGTCCGACATTGAAACTAATTGGGTAACAAGGAGTGGAGTTAAGGGTTTACTTGCCAAATTCCTGTCAAATAAGGCCCGAGAATTCTTAAAAGTTATGAATGTCCGCGCTTTCGAAGACATCCTGGCATTGCTAATTTATGGTTTGGTGTTGTTCCCTAATCCGGACCAATTCATAGACGTGAATGCTATTAAGATATTTCTCACTCATAACCCTGTGCCTACCTTGCTCGGAGACATTCTGCATTCCCTTCACACTCGTACTATGAAAAGGCAAGGGACTCTCATGTGCTGCATACCTCTATTGTCTAGGTGGTTTATTTCACACCTTCCTCAATCAGTCTTGAAGAATGAGCAAAATCTGAAATGGTCTCAAAGGATAATGTCACTCTCCCATTCAGACATCCGTTGGTGTCCTCATCTCGAAGGAAATGTTACCATCATTTACCGTTGTGGCGAGTTCCCTAATGTACCACTCCTAGGAATAAGAGGAGGTATTACTTATAATCCAGCTTTAGCCCTGCGTCAATTCGGTTATGCTCGAAGAGACGGTCCACATGAAAGAATTATTCAAGGTATTGTGTTTGACTATGACACCGATTCCCAAGGCCTCCGTCAGAGATTTGTACGAGCCTGGGGCATGGTGAAAAGAAGCACTCTAGGACAGAAAAATTCTATTCCTATGGAATCTTATCTCAGATGGGTACGCGCCAGAGCTCGTGAGCTTGTCATGCCATATCTTGCAATCGGACCTCAGATTGTCGAACCAGAAATTGAAGGAGGTACTCCTCAGATCATTCCTTATCCAGATATGCCTACCAATGTTGAGGAACTAAAGAGATCCTGGATCCAGTTGAGAGAAGAAAGGGATACTTTCGAGACTCAGTTCGTCGCAGAAAGGAAGAAAGTGTTAGAACTTACCAGTCAGCTTAATGAGGAACGAAGACTCAACGCGTATCTTCGCCCAAAAAGAAGTCGCCCCTGGGAGACTTGAGCTTTCATTGTATTTTTATTATTATTCCTTTTGTAATGAACGTTGATCAAAGAAATTAGCAATAAACATTTCTCTTTTGTTGGTGATTTACGCAAAGTTAAATTCCAAAAGTCCTTGAAAACATTTCATACATTGCATAGCATAACATAACACTGCATAACAGGTATTCTACAAGTTCAATGTTCTCACGGTCTTCATTGCAAACAGAAAAATGGATCTCGAACAAACTGTCAAAGATCTCCAGACTCAGAATGCTCAATTCCAGGAGATGATGCTAAGCTTATCCAAGGGGCAGGAGGAACTGAAGGCTCTTTTGCTCGAAAAGAAGAAAGACAAGAAAGCTGTGAGTTTCATTAACCCGGGAAGAAGGCGTAAAGGACAGGCCGCAACAGTCAAGTTTGGAATCCCGAATGGTCCAGAAGAGGGGGCGGAGAATGATTCAGAGGAAGAGAATGCTGATTTCTCCGACCCTGAGGATGACGATGAAGATTATGAAAATGAACAGTACTCTCCAAGAGATGATAAGTACAAGTTGCTGGAAGAACGTATGCTAGCTATGGAGGGTCAGAAGGCGCCCGGGCTGGATTTCGAAAGTTTGGGTCTGGTCTCCGATGTGACCATTCCTCGCAAATTCAAAACCCCCACTTTCACTAAGTACGATGGTGCGTCCTGTCCTCAGATGCATCTGAGAGCTTATGTGAGAAAGATTCAGCCGCATACCACTGACAGGAAGCTATGGATCCATTTCTTCCAAGAGAGCCTATCTGGCACACAATTGGAATGGTATTATCAGCTCGAGAGCTCTGACATCCGCACCTGGACTGATTTAGCAACAGCTTTCTATAAACAGTACCAGTACAACTCTGAACTAGCACCTACCCGGCTACAGTTGCAGAACATGACTATGGGATCTAAAGAAAGCTTTAAAGAATATGCTCAAAAGTGGAGAGACTTGGCTGGCAGGGTCAAACCCCCTATGACTGACAGAGAATTGGTGGACATGTTCATGGGTACACTGACTGGCCCATTCTACAGCCATCTATTGGGAAGTTCCTCATCGGGTTTCACTGAACTCATATTAACAGGTGAACGTGTTGAAAGCGGCATCCGAAGTGGAAAGATACAGGCGGCTACCTCTGCAAGCACCAAAAGGTCCTATCAGGGGAGGAACGAATCAAATGATGTGTACGGTCAAAAGGGTCGTAACAAGAAAAACCGTGACCACGACATTGGAGCAGTTACGATTGCAGCACCACCATCTCAAAACTTCCAGCCCAAACAAGACAGGCCAAGAAGGCAGTTTACCAAGATCAATATGACCTTGGCACAGGCACTGCAGGGGATGCTAAAAGCAAATTTGATTACACTCAGAGATCCTCCTGCGAATCCCAACACTACCTCTTCTCGTTATAATCCCAATGCCAGGTGTGCATATCACTCCGATAGCCCCGGGCATGATACAAACGATTGCTGGTCATTGAAGAATAAGATTCAGGATATGATCGAAGCTGGAGAAATTGAGTTTGAGCCTCCGGAGACTCCTAATGTCATCACTGCTCCTATGCCTAATCATAACAAGACGGTTAATGCCGTGGATGACGATTCTCACATTTCTAATGTGGCTGACTTAACATCTCCTCTCCCGATCATAAAGAGGAATTTATTGCAAGCTGGTTTATTTCCAGGTTGTGCTGAAGATTGCAATCTCTGCATACTCCGGCCCGAGGACTGTTTGAAATTGAAGAATGGTATTCAACGGCTGATGGACGATCGTACAGTTCTCTTCGAAAGGATTCCTAAGGCGGAAAACCCTATTGAAGAAATATCTGTGATTGCTAGGTCCAAAGTTCCAGTGAAGATTACCGCTACTAGGGCGCCTGTGAAGATTACTGTTGAGCCCAGGGTAGCTCCCTTAATCATCACTGCACCTGGCCCGATCCCGTATTCCTCAAGCAAAGCCATTCCGTGGAATTATGGCGGTGATGTTTACGTCCATGGCGTGAAGCAAGTGGACAATTCTACTAATCCTAATGGCATCGTTGGGACTAGTAAAATTACTCGAAGCGGAAGGATCTTCTCTCCAGAAATCTCACCTCCTGTCCTTGAAACTCGAGGAAAGGAACCAGTCAATCCTTCTCAGTCAGAGACACCGTTCGAAGTTACTCCCGAAGATGTTGCCAAACAAGAAATGGAAGAAGTGCTGAAAATCATTCGCAAGAGTGATTTTGATGTTGTAGAACAGTTGGGGCATACCCCGTCTAAGATCTCGATGTTATCCTTGCTGTTATCTTCTGAACCTCATGCCAATGCATTGATAAAATTCTTGAAGACCGCTCATGTACCTCAGGAGACATCTGTCGATCAGTTCGAACATTATGTTGCTCACTTGGCTGTTGACAATGGCCTAGGCTTTTCCGACGCTGATCTGACACCAGCAGGAAAGAATCACAATAAAGCCCTGCATATCTCCATTGAGTGTAGGGGAATCACTTTGTCTCATGTGTTGATCGATAATGGCTCTTCCTTGAATGTGCTGCCGACAGCTGTGCTGGATAAGCTGGATTGTAAAAGCATTGAACTGAAACCTAGTGACATTGTGGTACGTGCTTACGATGGTGCGAAGAGTGTTGTCCATGGCGAAGTAGTCCTTCCTATCAAGATAGGACCTCAAGTCTTCAACACTACCTTCCATGTAATGAATATTCGTCCTGCCTATTCCTGCTTACTGGGACGCCCTTGGATTCATGGGTCAGGTGCTGTAGCTTCGTCTCTCCATCAAAAGCTGAGGTATCCCACAGAGGGAAAAATTGTCACCGTGTGTGGAGAAGAAGAGTACATTGTCAGTAGTGTGCATACCTTCAGATACGTCGAGATGGATGGTGAATTCATTGAGACTCCTTGTCAGTCATTTGAAGTAGTTCCTCCGACCAATCCTGTCCTTAAGCCAACTTCCTGTGTACCCAAGGTTATTCGTGCTCCTCCTGCTATGATTTCTCTGAAGGACGCTCAAGCCGTGGTTGAAGATGGTGGTCGTACTGGCTGGGGTCAATTGATCAACGTACCGTACAAGTCTGACAAATTTGGCCTGGGGTTCAGCTCTGACAAGAGTCAAATTAATGCTGTAGAAGATGCTGACAGCGATTGCGACCTGGATAGCTGGATTTTCCCAACAATTGGTGACGGACTCAATAATTGGAAGGCTGAAGACACTATCCCGATTTCCTTTAGTCAGGAGTAATTGTTATTGTCTATTTTAGTGTTGCAAATTTTTGTTTTTTTTACAATTGAACTTCTCCAAGCGTTGTGTCTATGCCCGGGGCACAATAGCTAATTTGTTAAGGGTTTTGTCATCTTCATAAGCATATTCATATTCAATAAATCAATGGACTTTTTGCATTCAAATATTGCGCTCTTTATCTTTTCTGTCATCTTCCAAACGAGCTATGTTTCTTACACACACTCACGTAACGAATTGCAAATCCATACCCACTCTGGATCCTGTTGACAATAGTTCTACTACTGTTCGTTATGACTTTGAAAATCCGATCTACCAAGCCGAGGATGGAAGTGAGGAAGATTGTGAAGTACCTGGAGAACTTGCCAGACTGTTACTGCAGGAGGAAAGGACTATACAGCCACACGAGGAGTCAGTTGAGACTGTAAATCTGGGTACTGAAGTAAACAAGAAAGAAGTCAAAATAGGAGCAGGCTTGGAAAACAGTGTCAAGAGAAGGTTGATTCAGATGTTGCACGACTATGTAGAGATTTTTGCTTGGTCTTATGAAGACATGCCAGGATTGGATACTGATATAGTAGTACATCGGCTGCCAACGAGGGAAGATTGTCGTCCTGTTAAGCAAAAGGTTCGTCGCATGCGTCCTGAAATGTCTGAGAAAATCAAAGCCGAGGTTATGAAACAATTTGATGCAGGTTTTCTGGCTGTTACTTCTTATCCTCAATGGGTTGCTAATGTGGTACCAGTGCCGAAGAAGGATGGCAAGGTGCGAATGTGTGTAGATTACAGAGATTTGAATAAAGCGAGTCCCAAAGATGACTTTCCCCTGCCGCACATTGACGTTCTGGTAGATAACACCGCTCAACACAAGGTATTCTCATTCATGGATGGATTCTCAGGTTATAACCAGATTAAGATGGCGCCTGAGGACATGGAGAAAACTACGTTCGTGACGCAATGGGGCACTTTCTGTTACAAAGTAATGCCATTCGGTCTAAAGAATGCAGGGGCAACTTACCAACGTGCTATGGTGGTTTTGTTCCATGATATGATCCATCACGAAATAGAGGTATATGTGGATGACATGATAGCCAGATCTCATACTGAAGAAGAACATCTCAATCATTTACACAAACTGTTTGAGAGGTTGAAGAGGTACAAGTTGAGATTGAACCCGAACAAGTGCACCTTTGGAGTAAGATCCGGGAAACTCTTGGGCTTTATTGTCAGTGGTAAAGGAATTGAGGTTGACCCGGCTAAGGTGAGAGCTATTCAAGAAATGCCAGTTCCTCGTACAGATAAAGAAGTCAGAGGTTTCTTGGGACGTTTGAATTACATTGCCCGATTTATCTCCCATTTGACCGCCACCTGCAAACCCCTCTTCAAGCTACTGAGGAAAAATCAAGAGATGATATGGAATGAGGAATGTCAAGAAGCTTTTGACAAAATCAAGAAGTATCTTCAAGAACCTCCAATTCTGATGCCACCAGTTGAAGGAAGACCTCTAATCATGTATTTAACCGTGTTAGAAGATTCAATGGGGTGCGTGTTGGGACAACATGACGAGTCCGGTCGAAAAGAGCATGCCATATACTACCTTAGCAAAAAATTTACCGACTGTGAAACAAGATACTCACTGCTCGAGAAAACTTGTTGTGCTTTGGCCTGGGCTGCTCGCCGACTGAGACAGTATATGTTGAATCACACCACTTTATTGATTTCTAAGATGGACCCCATCAAATACCTATTTGAGAAACCTGCCCTCTCTGGAAGAATAGCGAGATGGCAGATGATTCTAACAGAGTACGACATCCAGTATACTACCCAGAAAGCAATCAAAGGAAGCGTGCTAGCCGATCATTTGGCTCATCAAGCAGTGGACGATTACCAATCTATGAATTTTGAGTTCCCAGATGAGGATGTCATGCTTGTTACTGATTATGAAGAACCTGGACCGGATGAAGGACCCGAACTAGGATCCCGATGGACTATGGTTTTCGATGGGTCTTCTAATGCATTGGGCAATGGTGTTGGTGTGGTAATCATTTCTCCCGAGGGTTACCATACGCCTTTCACTGCTAGACTATGTTTTCATTGTACCAATAATATGGCTGAGTATGAAGCATGTATTTTGGGACTCAAGGCTGCTATAGACCGGCGGGTCAAGTTTTTGAGTGTGTACGGAGACTCAGCATTAGTAATCAGTCAGATCAAAGGAGAATGGGACACTAAGCATCCGAATCTCATCCCTTACCGAGAACGGGTGATGACATTAATCCCACACTTTGAAGAGATTACATTCGAACATATCCCACGAGAAGAGAATCAGTTGGCAGACGCATTAGCTACCATGTCATCTATGTTCAGAGTCAGATGGGACAATGAAGCTCCCAGGATCACCATTAGGCGACTAGATGAACCGGCATACTGTTATGAACTTAACACTGAGGGAGTACGGGAAAAACCTTGGTTCCACGAAGTAAAAAGATATTTAGAAACTCAGGAGTACCCTGAGGGGGCATCTATCAATGATAGAAAATTCCTGAGGAAGTTCTCTGCTAAATTCTTTTTGAGTAATGGAGTATTGTACAAACGTAACCACAATTCGACTTTGCTTCGCTGTGTGGATAAAAAGGAAGCAGAAAAGATTATGGGAGATATGCACGACGGTATTTTTGGGACTCATTCTAGTGGACATACGATGGCCAAGAAGATTCTGAGATCAGGGTATTATTGGTCTACCATGGAAGCTGATTGCCACCATCACTCCAGAACCTGTCACAAGTGCCAGATATATGCGGATAAAGTACATGCACCTCCTGCTCCATTGAACGTGTTGACCGCACCTTGGCCCTTTGCAATGTGGGGCATTGACGTGATTGGAGAGATTAAACCTACTGCTTCTAACGGGCATCGCTTCATCCTTGTCGCTATTGATTACTTTACAAAGTGGGTAGAGGCCGCCTCATTTGCTTCTGTCACCAAGAATGTGGTGGCACGGTTCATCAAGAATAGTCTTATTTGTCGGTATGGTATCCCTGAAAGGATTATCACCGACAATGGTACTAATTTGAACAACAAGATGATTACTGAACTCTGCACGCAGTTCAACGTAAAACACCATAACTCTTCTCCGTACCGACCAAAGATGAATGGCGCTGTAGAAGCTGCTAATAAGAATATCAAGAAGATCATACAAAAGATGACGGTGACGTACAAAGACTGGCATGAGATGTTACCGTTTGCTCTTCACGGTTATCGCACTTCAGTACGCACTTCGACAGGAGCAACTCCTTTCTCTTTAGTCTACGGGACGGAAGCCGTTTTACCAGTGGAAGTCCAGATTCCCTCTCTAAGAATCATAAAAGAGGCGGGCTTAGATGAAGATGAATGGATTCAGACTCGACTCGACCAGATAAACTTGATCGATGAGAAGAGACTTGCGGCTGTGTGTCATGGACAGATATATCATAAGCGCATGACCCAGGCATTTAACAAAAGAGTCAAGAGACAGGTGTATCAAATTGGCGACTTGGTGGTCAAGCGTATCATTCTACCACAAGGTGATCCCAGAGGCAAGTGGACGCCCACATACGAAGGGCCATTTGTGGTTAAGAAAGTATTCTCTGGTGGAGCCATGATACTTGCTACGATGGATGGCGAAGACTTCCCACATCCCGTGAACGCAGACATAGTTAAAAAATACTACGCATAAAAGAGGCCCGCTAGGTCGACGTACCTAGGCAAAAGCTAGGGCATCCCGGCGAACCAAAAGGGTTCGGGCAAAAATTAGGGATAAACATATAAAAATGTACACCCGACAAGTCGAAAACCTGAAAAGGCGGCTTGGGCAAAAAAGGGTATCCTGGTGGACTGAAAACCTGAAAAGGCGGTCCAGGCAAAAATTAGGGATTAAAAGCGTATGACTATGTCCCGTTCTCAGACAGCTTCATCCAAGTTCAAAGGACTGAACAAGCTAATCACTTCTATCCGACAGCAGGAGATGAGAGGCTTGAAGACATAATGGCAGTGGTGGAATTAAAGTCAATAGGACGTTTTCGGCATAGCTTTCTCTTTGTTTTCTTGACAATTTCCTCTTACTAGGATTTTTGTCTCCTTGTACACAAATTGCCTGTTTATAGGCCCTCTTTCGAAATCAATATAATTTTAGTTTCAAAAAAAAAATGCTCTTGTTTTACTTTCTCTGTTTTGTTTGCATAAACGTCCATTGATTTAATTCGAATTAATATATGCATTTGGATATGATCGATGTTTACCAAAAATGCGTGCATAAAATAGAAATAGCGATTACTACTAGGCTTCAGGGTCGAGGAGAAGGTCTAATCATGCTTTCCAATGAATCCGTTGCTAATCCTATTCCCCAGCAAAGCCAGTCATTCCCAGAAGAGAGTGGCATTACTAGACAAATGGGTCATCTCTTCCGCCCCCAACCAGGCTTCTGTTGAACATTTCTACCATCAGACAGAAATCAAGCATCCCCGGCTAAGAAAGGGTCATCGATACCAGTATCTCCCAACCAAAAGATTGGGATTTATTTTCCCCAGTAGAGTCCTCAGGAAGAACTTTTCAGATGCATAATTCATTCATTACATCATTTCACAGCATACGCATGCATACATCGTTCGCAGTTATTTTCGAAAGCATAAAACATCTCATGCATCATGACATGGCATGAAGCTAACTTTATTTTTCAGGTTAATTATCTTCCTGATACAGTCAAAATAGAGAGCCATTCAGACGGACAACTTCATCGATTACGTTCAGATTCAAATACATCTTTCAGATACACTCCATGTCAACATTCATCCTGACGTCCTCCTAGTGATGGCATCTATAAGCCCATCCCAGACATTTATTGCAAATACAACATATACAAGTACTATCAGATATAGCCTAGCGTACGGTTCATTCTGATTCAGCTCAACATATGACTCTTTCAACTCAGATGCGATCTAACGTACGATCCATTCCGACCTTCAACAACTCCAATACGGTCTAGCATACGACCCATTTGGACCTTCAAGGCCTCAAATGCTACCTAGCGTACGGTACATTCTGAAGTATAGTCTGGCGTATGACTACCCCCTTCATCATCGGGTACAGCCTAACGGACGGCTCAGTCTACAACTCAGATACGATCTAGCATACGATCCATTCTGATCCTTCACCCCCAGTAACGATACAGCCTAACGGACGGCTCGTTCCGCAACTCAGATACGATCTAGCGTACGATCCATTCTGATCCTTTATCCCCAGCAGTGTATGACTCATTCGGATTCTTATTCGGCACAACATATTACTCCTCCAACAATACGGTCTAGCGTACGACCCATTCGGATCTTCATTCCTCAGATACTACCTAGCGTACGGTACATCCCGAGGTGTAGTCTAGCGTACGACTACTTTTCGTCAGATACAACCTAACAGACGACCCATTCTGCAACTCAGATACGATCTAGCGTATGATCCATTCTGATCTGTTATCCCCAGCGGCGTATGACCCATTCTAAATCCCCAGGGAAGTCGACGGCCTAATGAATGACCCACTATACGGCCTAGCGTATGACCCAGTGGCACCCATGACTTCAGATATCTTCTAACGTACGACGTACTCTGAAGCTCTCATCATCAAACTTCCTAGATGGCATCTTTAAGCCCATCTCCATCAAGACTAACTAATTGACAAGTGCAAATTTTTGGGCGTTCTAAGTGTTCAATAATCTTCCACCTCCAGATCACGAATGGCGTACATACCATTCTGACTCTCTCGGTTCAAGAATATTGAACAGGGGCAGCTGTCATACCCCAAAATTTGCCCATTAATATTTCAAGACATTTTTTCAGGGCACTCCGACTTATTTTTATGACACTGATGACCCAAACTGGCCTGTTCGCTACACGCTCGCCTAGTGATAACATGAAATTATATCATATTTTAGGACTTAATTCAATTAAATTTTATCATTATTTATTTCAGTTCACTTTATGTTGTTAGATATTACGCGGTATTTTCTTCCTATTTGTCTCAGGTGGCTTATTTGGAAGCACAAGTAAAAATGGAGGAAAAGAGGTGCAAAAAAGGAGAGAAAACGAACCAAATAGCAAAGCCCAGCCCAAAGTACAAGAACACAGGTGTTGCACCTGTGACGAGCGTCACAGAGGCTGTGACGAGCGTCACGCCTTGCACACCCCTGTGACGGACGTCACACATGGTGTGACGAACGTCACACCATTCCCCTACATTTTTGGCGCAAGGAACGCCTCAGAGACGTTGAGCGTTGAGTGTTGAACCCTATATCCACGCCATGCTTTTATGCACGTTGAAGACCTTTTGGGCAGCGGAAGCGGTTACTGAAGCATATATAAATAGCTACTTGCAAAACCAAAAGGGCCGGAAGCTTTTCCACATTTTTTCCTTTGCCGTTTTCGCTTTTGCATATTTTCTTTTCCAGCAGCTTAGGCATTGTTTTTCCTACGAGTTCTACACTATTTCCCTTGCAATTTCCTATTTCCTTTTTAGCATTTAGTTAATTCTTTTCGCACAATAGTTTCTACAACGGAAACTATTGTGTACCTTTTTACCGGATCTAACCTTACGTTAGGATCTAGTTTATTTCCTTCGTTTTAATTTGTTGTTTAGTTGAAGAATCCAAGAACAAATCCTACCGGCTTGTGGTGGAGTGTTCAGGACTACTGTTTAACTTATTCCGAGTAACCCTAAAGGAAACCCTGAAGGAAAAGCCGGCGGCACCGCTCAATTCGATCCGATCGGCCAATTCAAGGTTGCAATTCAATTGCGAACAGGTTTGCGTTACTATCGCCGCTTTATGTTCCGAATTCACATGTGATACCATAATTGAATTCATAAATATATTTGAGGTTTTGCATGTGGACTTAAGTATGCCTGGATACCTTGAATTGTTGTACTGGATGCCGCTGTTTTTCGCTCTGTTTTGATCTTTGCCCATCTGACCTGTTTTATTATAACCATGCTTTGTTTACCTGATACTATTACTGCTTTGGTGCAACTCTTGATTGCGCCCCATTTGGTATTCTGACCCGTTTGCTGAATTTTGCAAAGGTTCATATGTCCCGGAAAAAGATTGCTGTTTAGGTCTCCCACTTTATTTGTGGGATACCCTTGTGAAGAGCTGCCCTAAATTGCTTAATTAATTTTAATGTATTAATTTTAATGTATTAATTTTAATGTATTATTTTTAATGTATTGATTTTAATGTGGAGATTCATCCTAATTACCTAATTAACTTTAAAATATGACCTTTAAATAAGTGATATTGGACCTCTCTTTGCTGCCCTACGGTATTACGGTATAACGGTCATGTCCCGCGAATGTGGGGATACACTTAGCAAAGACCCTTCGATTAAATCATCATAAAATAAATCATGGTCCCTCGGATGTTGCCTTCGAAAATACGATTTTGTCCCTCGATGACCCTTCGGTGTAGCCTACGGTTAAATGATGATCGTCCCTTCGAACGCTAAGGTATCCTTACAACTGTTGCCTTCAATGACCTATCGATGACCCTACGATGACCCTTAAACATCCAAAGGGTAAAATTACTTACTTCTCAATAGTAAGGACAGTTTTACCCTCATAAGGATAGGAAACGTTCATAACGACCTTAGGAAGGTATAACTCTCAATTGCTGGATCATAACCTAAAACATTTCCACCCCTCACACTTTGCAAATCCTAGAAAATCACCACTTGGTATACATTCATATTAGAATCATTACCAAGTTACATTTTTCTAAACCGTTTTCAAAATCAAACGAGATAAATACTTTGTATACATTCATACGAGAATCATTACAAAGTTAAACTCTCTTTTCAAAACATTTTCTAAGCAGTTCACAAACACTTTTCAGACAAAAATATAAGTGATCCAGCAATTAAGAGCCCATGGATAACCATGGATACAAAGGGTGCTAACACCTTCCCTTTGTATAATGTACCTCCCGAACCCAAAATCTATTAAGGTCTTTCCTGTTCTTTTCCGCCTTTCCGTATTGGATAAAAGAAAAGTCGGTGGCGACTCTTGCTATCCGCGACATTGCGATAAAAAGCAAAACACCCCAAGTCAGTTCACCGTATGACATCATGCATAACAACATATCACATTCTCACACCCAATTTATCATCAACATCATACACGATAACATCTCGACTATCATCAATATCATACACAACCGTATCTCAATTCTCACTAACATCATATGCAACACATCTCTACTATCATTAACATCATATGGAACATCTCAATTATCATTAACATCATATGCAACACATCTCAATTATCATTAACATCATATGTAACACATCTCACATCGACAACCATCAACACAATGTAACACTTTTGCAATGCACTCAACACCGACTCGACATGCATATGGTACCAAATATGAACACTCAGGTCCATCTCACTCCATGATCCCCGCCATAGGATCGATTCCCTCTTTGAACCGAAGCACACCAAAATCTCTACCATCACCATAGGTAACATTTCACTAATTCCCCACAATAGGAACTAGCTACTCGCACCCGATCCATCATAATGGGTTCGAGGTTTACCAAAACTTGTTACCATCGACATATGTAACTCTTCACTAATCCCCTATAATAGGAATTAGCTACTCATACCCGATCCATCATCATAGGATCGAGGCTCACCAAAACTGGACCAAAGTTTGTACACCATGATGTATGACACTCAAATAACATACATTATCACATCAAGGTTCACCACAAAGGATCCCCCCCCCCCCCACATCTCATCATTCATGTATCGCATAATTCTTCATGCAATCATCAATTCATGTCATAATGTCATTAACATCAATAATAACAATAATCTATCATAAGTTATTACATGGTATTCATTCATATCAATTTATTCAAGAATAACACATCATTGCATTCATCATAAAGAATCACTAACTAACCAAACAAATCATCATAAAGTCCTCTATGGTTGAAAATTGACTACTGTGAGTGTAATCTAGCCTTAGGAAGCCTATAATCCTTTTGAAATACGTTAGAAAAGGTTTCGTGCTGAAAAAAAGTAAGTTTTTAAGCAAAAAAGTAGTCTATATGTCGACACATACGATCCATAGTTTGACACATAGAAGAATATTTACCCACGTATCGACACATACGACTTACAGGTCGACACATGTGTTACATTTTTAAATCCTGTACTTTCTGACTCATGTGCCGCTTGCATGTGTCGACTCATGACCTTCATAGGTCGACACATAAAATTTATAGGTCGACACATGACCTTTATAGGTAGACGCATACTTCCAAATTTTCCAAAAATCAGCTTTTTTACCTTCTAAACACTCCCAAATACGCCAAAAACTCATACCACAAAAACCCATTAATTAAAACTCATTTTTCTATGGTTATAGCTTCTTAATTCATCATCTTACTCATAGTTTTCAAGAGTCAACGTCATGTTACAACACATCATTATACATCATCATCTTTAAATCATCAAGAACACAATCAAGGTTAAAAACCTTCAAAACATCAATCAATGTCATATCATGATCAATGACATCAAAATAGCATATTCACACATATATTACACGAATTTCACCATAATTCATCATACAATCAAAAGTAATAACACAACATTAGAATTTAGATTTACAATACCCAATCCTAAGGAGGTTAAGTGTTCCTCCATCTACCTCACATGTTCTAACATCCATTAAAAAAGTGCATCTCTCCCTTACCTGATTTCCAGCCAAAAGCCCCTTTGATTTCCTAGAGTTCTTCAACCTTAAGCGTTTGCTCTCCCTCTTTTCCTCTTTTGATCCAACTTCCAAAAACACGTTATGACTATCTAGGTTCCCAATTCTCTATTTTGTTCCAAGACTTCTTTCCTTCCAAAATAGACTCTTCCTATAATACCCTCTAACATACCATTCTATTCTTCATTCTATCCTCCATATCTTCCTTATTCCCAACCTTGACCTCACTTCTTCTACGCATATAATTTTCCTTATTATTTTAATTATTAAATAAATGTAAATATTATTTTAACGATTCAATTAAACTCTTAGTAATTCTAAGCACCAATGCCTAACTCATACTCTCCCTATACCTCTATTTCAAGGACACTTACCCCATAACTACATTATAAACAATTTAACAGGATAATTAATTCGAATAAAATTTTAAACAATTTGACTTAAATCAAATAATTGAACTTGGGGTGTTACACCCACCAACCATCTTCTCAAAGTACATCCCTTAGAGTGTACCCATAAAGATATCAACTAGCTCAGTGTCAGACAATGGAGGTTGAACACGTGCAACCATTTCTCTCCACCTTTGAGCATACTCTTTAAAAGTCTCATTTGTCCTCTGAGCCTGATTTTGCAATTTTAATCTGGTAGGAGCCATTTCCAGATTATATTTGTATTGTTTTAAGAAGGCTTCAGAAAGATCCTTCTAGGACCAAATCTTACTATGCTTCAGTCCCATATACCAGTCAAGTGAAACCCCAGACAGACTATCTTGAAAGAAGTGAATGAGTAAGGCATCATTGTCAATATAGGAAGTCATAAATACACCGTGATATGACTCCTTGGACACCTCACCCCTTTATACTTCTGTAGACCAGGAAGTTTAAACTTTTGAGGCAAAACCACATTTGGCACTAAACATAACTCTTTTACATCCATACCGTATGCAGAAAACCCTCCAATGGCTCTGATGCGTTGATCTAATAGTTTATGATCAACAAGCTTGTGTGTATTTACATTGGGACGATTCTGATTAGCAAACTGACCTTAGGGATAAGCTTGAGAACTAGGAAGCTGAAAAGCTTGTGGAGTGGCCTAAGAAGGCACTTAAGGAATACCATACTGAGGAATCTGAGTAGTAGCAAATTAAAGAAACACTTATGGAAGATACATCATACCAATATTAACCATTTGTTTACCCGGATTAATAGTGTGAGTATATTTGACCCCAGGATGAACATAAGGAGCATTGGGAGCCCCACGATGAACATGTTGAAGTGTAGAATTGACATGATGGATATTTTTACGTGGTTGGTCTTGAGGCACCTCGTGGTTATCCATATCCACTACCTGAGGAGAGAGATGGGGGGATTCCCCAAGGATAGGTAACAACACTTCAATTAGCCAGGGGTAAAGGCACTGGCTAGTAAGGGATAAAAGCTCCCTCGTTGGCAACCTAAGGAGTAAAGTTTTGAGGCATCCCCTATGGATAAGCAACAACATAGCCACTAGGCCCCGGAATAGAGCTTGACTAATTGGGAACAGGTTGAGCAACAGTCTCAGTTGGAGTCTCAATGACAACAGTTGCAATAGTAGAGTCTTGCGGAGTACAAAGGTACTCTAAAATAGTTGACCAAAGTTAACTTAACCCTAGACCTATTTCTTTCTTCATCTTCATGATGCCCACTTTGATCTCCCATCTTTCTTTATTCCCACTCTAGAACTCTATCATGATGCACATTATTTTTTCATGATCAAACTCCATGCTTCATGACCATCAACCAAGTACGTGTTATGCCATGTCCAGGTTAACCCATGTTCACCTCAAACCTGCACCAGTACAACACACCAAAATCAAGCCACATTTACATTCCATACATACATATCAAACCAAGAAACAAGCCAAACCAATTTCATATGCCAATTACACATCCACACATAACCATCTAATAACTAACTAAGTAATTTTTCTTTTTCTAGTAACTGTCCTAGCCCTGTTTCTTCACATTCCAATTCAATTCCATATAACAACAACTAACTATCACCAACCTACATTATTACAATTCAACCTTTTTTAGGCCATGCTAACAAGTTCACATAACAAATCATTCATAACACCACAAGCAAAATAATTACTAACAGTTCCTAACAAAATTTCTAACAGTATGAATCATTTAACAAACTCTCCCTAACCAATTGAACAAATTTAACTCCTAATCACCATTCAAATTCACATAACAGTTTCAATAACATAACAATTAACTCCATCATACAATTCATTCTAAACTAACCTATAACAAAATTTCAAAAAAACCATTAACAACCTTCATTTTTCACTAACCATTAACATAACATTTCACATTCAAACACTAACAATTTCTAGCACATAGTTTCCAAGCTAATGACACTAACAACCCCATATTTAAGATTCACAATTCAATCATATTCAACTTCACATGGCTAGAATTCAAACTCTCACAGTCCCATTAATTTAACTGTTCCAGCTAACAAGCCATAATAGTCCAAGCCATCAAAAACCATACCATGTATGTTTCCTAACCTCTACATTTTTCATCCATTTTCTAAACTCTAACTATAGCATAAGAAACTAACAATCAACAATTAACATAGCAGTTAAATCGACTTCAACTGATCAATTTCATAATTGACTACCATAACAGTTCAAGTCATCAAATCAGTTAACAATCCTAACAAACTACTAACCAAACAAATAGATTGAATTCCCTAACTGGTATCTTCAAAAATGTCATCAAGCTCACTAAATGCAAAAATTCATAACTCTAACAGATCACTCAATTTTAACCTCAATTCATTAGCATTCTTCCTAACAAACTTCTAACACATTAACTGAATTAACATATCATTAACAGAGTTAAAAAATTCTAACCAATTTCCACATGAGTATTTGTTTTGTTTATTTTTGCTTTCTTTTTCTTTAGTTTTTATACACACTTTTTTCATACGCTCTTAGTTCATGAGAAAATACATATAAAAAAACCTATTAAAACACATTGAAGAATAAATTAATACATGATTAAGTTAGGATTTAGGTTCTATTTTCACTTTAGAACACTCCCTAACCTATTAATTGTCACTTTAGATTCTATTTTCATAGTAAGTTAGGATTTAGGTTAGGTTTTTATCAATTTCAATTTTCATGCCATGTTGCTTTTTGTATGATTAAAGGATGATTTTTTGGTTGACCTTTGATGGAATCAACTTGAAATTAATTTTGAATGATGCATGACATGTGATGTACTTAGAATATTTTGCAATTTTGAAATGAGGTAACACTTGACTTAAAATAGTAAAAAGATTGAAAACTTGGGACAAAATTAGGGTATGACATGTCCAAACCAAGGACCATGAATCTACACCTTATCCAAGTAAAGCTTCAATAGCATGGAAACTACAATTTTCATCAGCCTCCACATCTATAATATCTTCAATGTAGTCATGTAAGAAAATAGTAAACTGAGAGAGATAAAGATGTCTTGAAGACTTGCTAAACGGGTGATTGATGGAGTTTTACTTGATGATCTCTTCAATATCTGACTTTCAAGCGAGACCTCAACATAATACCAATATGAAGGATCATGATGCACATCACTCTCTTGCCCTTTTTTTATTCTTCTTAATTCACTTTTTAGACTTGTACTTCATTTCTGGTGGATACATGGAAGTTATGCATGGATATGTAACTTCACAAACTTTTTTCTTCATTTCCCTTTGGCCAACAATATCCAAGGTGTTAAAATACCTCTTTAACTCTTCACATTCTTTTTCTAAGTCCAATTGTTCCCCAATATCTTCTTCAGCGACTTCATGCTCTTCAATGTGTAATTTCATACAAAACACATTAATAGATTCTAATGGAACATGGTAACCTTGTATTTGAAGTCTTGCAACTTCATACACACACAAGGTAACTCATGTGTTATCCTAATGAAACAACCACCTGCAACTTTGTCAAAACCAATTATTTGTACCCTTTTCCAAATCCTTTACAATGTGTTGTATACACTATCTCGATACGAAGTCGTGCAATCTCGAATAAAATAAAGTGTTATACTGATGATCAATATTGGTAACACTTTATGATTGCACCTAGTTATAACTTCAACATTGTGTTCAGAGCATCCCAACATCTTCACAAATCTCCTCAACTAGTACTTAACATGTTTTTGTGTCACTAATAAGCATACTAAACACTATAAAACATATAATAGAGAAAAAATGTAATAAATAAATTGATAAATAATTGCATAATAAATTCAAAGTCGCAGGAATGTACCTGTTTGTTGTCGTATTTCCTAAATAAGTTACTTGGTTAGTCCATGCAACAACAAACTAGTACTCAACATATTTTTGAGTATATAATGAGAAAACTTAACCCTATAAAACATATCATAGAGAAATATGTAATAAAATAAATTGATAAGTAATTGCATAGTAAATTGAAAGGCATAAGGATGTACTTGTTTGTTATTGTGTTCCCTAAATGAGTGACTCAGTTAGTCCATGCAGAAAAAATTTTTCTTTATAGGGTGTCAACCATGTTTGGATGTTTGGTTCATATACTCAACAAGTGAAGGGATAACAGTACATACTACCTCAAAATGATGCAAGTTTTGTTCAAACTCAAACTCACTATTTAAATACATGACCTTGTTCCATAGATCCATGACATGCTCTTGCCTATTAGATTTGACGTAATCCTTGCATTTCAAACTAACATTTTTTGAAATACGAAATACACGCAACAAATAAAATGAGGATGGGAACAAAAGTTCCATGACATTCATTAGGAAAAGTTCCCAATTTGTCACTAGGACTTCCTGAAGCAACTTCTCATATGAGTACAACTCCTTCCGCTTCTCCAATGCCCATTTAAAGTTTGCCTCCTTTTCATGTTTAAAGTAGGCAAGCCAAACTGAAAAAATCAACTTTACTGATGTAACACCAACAATCTCAAGTAGTGTGAGCCGATACCTCTTGGTTTTGTATGTTCAATCAAAGATCAACACTAAGTGAAACATGTTCAACAACTTCACATGATTAGGATGTGTTCAAAATATATTTGCAATAAGATCTGATTCCTCCCAATTTTTGGTCCAAGACATGTATTTCTCATCATGAATTAAATTCAACAGAGGTTGTATTTCTGCGAATGAACCTATGATAGTAGACTGTTATATAGATCTTGTCTTATATACATGTGTTGTACTCGTCAAGTTATCAGAGTCTAGATCTTTCAAAGCGACCACTATATACCTCGACAACATGTGATATTTTGTCATATCATTCACAAACAATCGTTCTTCGGGTTTTAGACGACCTCATATGTCATGACCCACTAAATACTTAGTTAGATTGTGATTATGAATATCACATATAACTGTTACCTTCCAACCAACACCCTTTGGCACGAATCTCAACATAAATGAACATTTTACTCTTCCACTACAAATGACTTGAGAGGAATTGTAGTTTCCTCCCCTCTCACAATCCATAATCAATTTAACTCTTATGCTTCTTTGAGCATTTGTTGTACCAGAATGAACAATAACACTAATAATGACATGTTGTCTTCCAATAGACTGTGCCTGTGATATCACTTCGGTCTGAGAGGAAAATATCTGTAAATTAAGACATGTAATGAATGAATCAGTCGTAGATAACATAACTCGATTAAAATTTTCAAAATTTCAAATAAAACATTTAAGTAAAATATAAAATGCAGATGGTGAAGAGCTGAGTAAAATATGTAGAAGAAACAAAATATAAAATGTAGTTCTTTGAGAATAAATATATTTTCTTTCAAAATGTAACTTTTGGATGGAAAAAAATGACAAGGGTAATTTTGTCATAATTGAAAGTGTGAGGTACTAAGAATAAAATGGAGGATACTAGATAAAATTCACTTTACAAGACCGGTCTGTTTAGGGCACATGTCTATAAATTTTGAGATTGATAAGATTGACTCTAAAATGGACAACATAACCCATTTTCTAAGGGGATTACTTCTCACACCCTAAGGGGTACTCACACACACTTATGAAAGATCAAAACTTTCATTGAAATTCGGAAATGCACTTCCATACACACCTCAGTCCACACTCAATTCATTCGTAAGTGAGTTGGATCCTCATTTTTGCCAAAAATTAATTTGAAAATGCATCTTCGTATAATTGATGAAAGTGCACCTCCGGACAAAATTGTAATCAAATGCACGCCAAACCCTTTTCCTCTATCCCCTTTCCCATTTCCAACAAAAACACTCTAAAAATATTATCACTTCCATTCCTCACTCCCAATATTTTGTGGCAATCCAAGTTTCCTTTCTACTCCATCCAATCCAAGTAGTTCGTCAGTTTCTATTCTCAACATCCAATCCAATCAATCGAAGTGCTCAACATCAACTACACATTTTATAAATTTTTGAATCCATATTTTTTTCATGTTGATTTTCTATACATGCATTAAGAAATAGAAATATTATGTTGCGTAATATATATCAATATATAAATAGTTATACTATTGTTAGGTAATATAACTCAGAAGTATATTTTGTGCATTTTTTATTCCCTGCATTGGTAATCTAAAGTTTGGTAGAGGGGTCATTAAAGTCTGATTTGATTAATGATTGTTGTTTCAACCAAAATTCAAACTCAGATTTTCCCGAAACAATTCGACCTTAACTAAAATTCATTAACCAAAATACATCATTCTGGTTCATTAAAACCTGTTTTAATTTTTCGGCAGAACTTGAGCTTGTTATCCTAGACTGTAATTCTCTTTGTAATAGCTTTAAGAAATGTTTATTTATGCATCTTAATCGCACTTTTAATTCACGTGCACATTCTCTTGTGAGACTTGGCACAATGTTGGTTCAAAAACTTGGCTTGGAATTTCCTTCACATACAACATATATCCTATGATGCATAGAAATAGGTATGGTATCCGGTGCGGATACTTGCTATCGGTTATTTTTAAAAAAATAAGTACGGGTACATTAATAAAGAAATAAATTTTTTTTATAAAATATATGAGTAGAAAAATAAATTGTTTGGTTTACGACAAATTATCACTATAAAAAAATTAAAAACAATAACAAAAAAATTAAAAATACATGAATATAATATATTGATAAATGAAAAAACCAACAATTTTACTTGTATCAGAATAATAATATAAAATGGCGTACCGACATATACCCTATACAAGTGTATATCTGGGATAATTCACTATTTTAGAAGTACCCTATTTTAAAAGTACCATGCTTCAAAGAATATCTCTCAAAATTCCATAAAAATATAAGAGAAAAAGGAATGTGCATTGACAGTGTAAATACTTTTACATTGTCAACCAATAAGATCCGTGTATCCCGCCACATCACACTTTTATTTTTAAAATACTGATATGATTTGGCAATATAGAATATTTTGATTGCATGTCAATGTAATATTTCTTTGCACTTACAGTGCACTACCTTTAACCTCATCATATAAATAAATCTAATCAATTTTATGGTACATTCATGCATAAAATTCCTTAAAAAATATTTTTTTTATTGAATTTGTTTGAAAATTATGAAAAAACTTGTATAATATAAAAAAAATAAAAAAGAATAAAGCAACTAACATTTACATGTAAATATTCGTCTAAACTAAAAAAAAATTAAAATTTTATAAAAGATTTTGAAAAATTTGTAAAAGATAGTAAATTTTAACGACTTTGTTTATTTCAATTTAAGTACAAAATAGTCAATTTTGTTAACATAAGAGTGTGGGGGTACAAGTTATAGGATCTCAAATAAAATTTTCAAGAATAATATCTCCCCCTTTTGAAGGTCCATTTGTTTGTGAGGATAAGAGTTTTTTTTTTGTTTGGTATTGTTCTTTTCACTATTATGGATTCTTTCAAATCATCGTAAAAAGAATACAATTCTTAAACGTTTAGATATGCATCTCCGAACGCATATTTTTCACATATAACATGAGGCGAAAATGGTGATAAATCCTTATTCTGTAAAAACAATTGATCTGGAGATTCATCCTCGTATCCACAGTAGGTTATTTCGGAGATGCATCTCCCTAACCTCCTTAGTTCATTACCCTGTGAGTTTTTCGGAGATGCGTCTTTGGAATAGCTTGGTCAGTTCAAAACAAAAACATTCAAAAATGCTAGAATGGAAAACCAACATAAACTAACGTCAAAATAAATATTAAATAGATAAACATTACATAAATTTAACATTACATGTCATTAAAAACAAGTGGTGCAGGACATTGCAAAATTCTTATAATATCTTCGACTGATCTTTAAATCGTCGAATCCATTTCAATCAGACTCTTTGTTGAGTAATGGTAAAAGGTACTCCACATAACCTTCAAATCATCATTCGTCTTCAGTTCAAACACGGTGAATCATATCTTTTCTTTGTTGTCTATCGAGGGTCAACGGTACTCGAGCTTGACAACTCTCCAATTTTTTGGATATCATAAGAGAGTATTCAGTTTGATTTTCAGATCGACGAGAAATATGTCCTCGCATATCCAAAATTGAAGTGGAAATTTTGCGTCAATGAAATACAAATGCAAGATGGGGATATGTAGTCATTCTGGCTTGTGTAAAGAAAATGGAATGAGAGACCCTATTTATAAAAGTTGTAGAGCAATAAGGATCTTACAAACAATATCATATAATGACTTCAGATATACATATCAGGATTCTCCTTTTCCCCCCCAAAAATTAAGGGTTTATCCGAAGATGCACATCCGTGTAGTCCCCTATTTTTGTTTTTTTAAATAATTACACGGTGTGGCCGGAGATGCATCTCCAGATCCACCAAAAAATTATGCAGAACAAATGCAAGGTATTATACAGAGCGAAATTTCAAAACACAAAAATTACCACCCAAAAAAAATATCACCCAATTTTATAACATTATGGAGTGTGTTACATACAAAAAACATGTTACATTTCTAGATTATAACTAAAATGCATCAAAACATATGTCACTACCTAAATCCATTGATGGTTCATTTTTTGACCTTTTTTTATTTGTTTCTCGTTCAATGTCGCTCAACTTGGTGAACTCTTCCATCCTTTCTGGAAAATGGTCCGACCATGTTTTAACATCTTGTGTGAAATGTGTCGTCCACTCTGGTGATGTCGTTGGTATAGGACATCCTGATTTCAAATAAACCTGAACAAAATATTATTTTTTGATAGTCAACAAATACACATGATGCATTCAGATGGATTTTGAGGTAGCTTACTACAAAGTGGGAAGAATATTTTCAAGAAACCATATTGTGTTAAATCGATACACAACATATCATAAACACTTGCTATAAAATGACCCATTTACGGGAAGCGCTTACATTTGTCGAATGAAGTCGAACCCATAAGACAAGGAACTAGAGCATCGAGAATTGCATCATAATTTTCTTTGTTCCCGTATAGCTTTGTGTATGATTCTCTATGCATTGTCATCTCTTGTATAAGATGACGACAAACAAATTGGTAGTTATCGTCTCCTTTACCAAACAAACCCGAAACGAAAACCACACTTGACAACACCTTCAACATCTACAATCTGCTCAATGTATTTCTGCATAAAAAGAGACATACGTTTAATATGTTTGATTTCTGATAACAGAGGTGTAGGAAATAATTTTCTAATGCGAGCACCCTTGAAAACAATTTTTGGGGACCTTGGAGTTAGAGAATCCAAAAAATGTGAGTCAACGTGTTTAAAGTATGAAGAAGACCGTCTCGTGGAATTGTCACTTTGTGTCGGTTTGTCTTTTTTAGAGGAACCTTTTGTTTTAACTGATTCCAATGGTATTTTCAAATCTGTTGTTTTTGGATAGACAATCCTCCTTAACTGCTCTTTGATGTGTAATTACATGATCTCACCAGCTTTCATGAACCTCTCTTGGATCATTTCTTACTCGATCATAATAAATATGTTTGATTTATCATCTCTCATCATATCATCATCATAAAAACAAAGTTTTGTCCAATAAATGCAAACTTCATACATACGTATTGGTTTTTCAATCTTCATCTTTGAAATTAAACAAACACATGGAAGACCGTAAGTCTTCCTAAGTGTACACATCATTCTAACACAATAATGTCCAATTGCGTGAATAACAAAACCCCATAAATAAGTACAAGGATACTTCGAATACGCATCTTCGAAGACACCAAAATATGATATAGAGAGACATCTCTAGACTATATTTTTTTACAAAATGGAATGAATTTCAGAAAGATGTATTTTGGTGTGATTCAGATGCATTCAGAAATATATCTTCATATTTATCATAAAAGGCATTTTCGAATTTTCAAAGGTGTGAAAGACACCGTAAGAGTGAAAAGAGCATTTTTTTGTTTTTTAACTTCTAACTCCTCTCACATCTCTTCCATACTAAACATGCACATTTGACAATTATGATATTTTATAAGATTTATTGAGTCGTGTAATTGAAACTTTGAACTAAATTTTTGAACAGACTTATTTTTTTTCAAATTTAAGAATAACATTTCAAAGAACACGACTAAAGTCTGATCTGATTAATGATCGTTGTTTTAGTCAGAATTCAAACTCAGATTTTCCCGAACAATTCGACTTACTGTTACTTAGTCCAACATCATATATAAACATATATCATAGGAAAGAGGGGGAAGTGGCAAGGTCAAATTGTTTGGACGGTTAAGCTCATGACAACAGATGCATAAAAGTTTAGTAAACATGCACTAGGTATCAGATACAGAAAAATTACAAAATGAGTCATGAACAAGAGGTAAATCACATCCTCAATTCATCAAAGTTACAGTTACAATTTCTAATCCATCAAAATTAACATGACACTTTTCATTTATATCTAAGACTGTGGTCTCTTTATTGTCAAGTCGGGTCTAACCGTGTAAACGTTTTTTAACACAACCAAAATAAGATAAAAACTATTCGTATAACAAATTCCCTATAACACCGACACCTCTGAAAAAATGTGTCTGTGTCCCGATTCTGATACTTGCGATTACGTTCAATTCATTCATTTTTTTCATATTATTACTGATGTCGACGTGTCAGTGTCGATGTCGTGTCTGTGTCCGTGCTTCATCGAACAAACTATTTAAAAGAACCCAGATGTAATAAAGTCTAAACTAAATTTTCTGCGACGTTCATTCAAATAATAAAAAAAAAATCAGAATTTACTACTGATACCTGTATAAAATGTCTCACAGATGAGTAGCCACTCCATGGTTCACATCTTAGAAGAGTAAGCCTACAATGACAATCAATATGATGAAACAGTTCACATAGTCAATGGAGAAAGTGCATATCAAAGTCTAACGGATGTTGTACAATCAAGTATGTGAAAAAAAACATGAAAATCCAGAACATTTCTAAGATCAAAACCAGAACAGCAGCAAATTCTGTAACCCCGCAATCTATAAAAAAACATTGGTAACTACACAAACATAAAGAACTTCAAAACATATGATGTACTAACACAAAGGCATAAACATAGACGAGTAATATTTTAGAAATTATAAGTAATCGAATGTAATCACAGGTATTGATATTGTATATGTAGATGTTGGAATGTGACACTTCCCAAAAACCGAACACGCCATCAATCTAAAGTGTCAGTGACGTTGGAATGTGACACTTTCCAAAAACCGAACATGCCATCAATCTAAAGTGTCCGTGACGTTGGAATGTGACACTTCCCAAAAACCGAACACACCATCAATCTAAAGTGTCAATGATGTTGGAATGTGACACTTGTCAAATACCAAACTCGCCATCAATCTAAAGTGTCGGTGCTACATAGTCTACATAGCCCGTAACCATGAGAAATAATAGAAAACCACAAACATCAAATTCAAAAGAACAAAAACAAAACTGCAAATTATTAAAGTAAATCAGATCAAAGTATTATGATATTCCAAGGTATAAATAACCAAACTGTGTATGATCCAAAGTTTCTTACAACTTATTGCCATGGCAGGCTTATTTAAAGACAATCTAAATCCCTAATAAAATGACCATCAACGAAGCCCAGACACAAACACAGACATCAAACACAACCATACGTGTCAATATCGGTGTTGTGTCTATGCTACATGGAAGACCATGCCCATATAACTATAACCAACTCCTCTTCCCCAATTAGGATCAAATTCAGTATTCGAATTCTCTCCTTCCTATGAGTTAGGGAGTCTCTTTTATTTTCTGTATCCTATTTCTTGATCTTTCTATTCTTCTTTGGACCCGGAACTTCTAACCTACCAACAGAACATCCACACTTTCCTCTAAGAACAAGAACAGCCCTTCCATTAATCGGCGCCATCTTCTTAAGCTCGACTTCAAGTTCGCGATGATGATCACACGGAATCTTAAAAAGACCCTTCTTAACTCCACCACCATCTTTCCCCAACGAAGACGAATTCTTCACGCAATCCTCAGTTTCCAACTGAATATCAAACTCGGCAGCATTCTTCAACCCCTTGCAATTAGGGTTCCCACATTTCCTTGATATATACGACACGAAAAACCATGTGGCACAAACAGCACATGAAGCACTAACACCTATAGAAACATAGATCACAGGAGCAAGAGAAACTTCTTCTCTCACCAAATCAATAACCAAACAACAAATTTTGAAACTTTCACTCATCAGAAATTGAATATAAGGAAAAACCAAGAACCCTAAAGCGGTTATAACAGCTATGAATATAACGACATCAACGACCGCCGAACGAGATCTTTCGCAAGGCGGAATCTGAAGAGAATTGAGTGTCTTACGGTTCCTCGATTTGGGGAAATCGAGGGAATTCGCCATGGATGATGATTGGTCAACGGGAGAGATTGAGCTATGGAAATAGACCATTTCAATCAGGAAACCCTAGAATTGGATCAAAACAATCGAATTGGATCGACCCAGTTCGATTAAAACTCACAAGATTGGAAATTTGAAGTGATCAACAAGATTGAATTGAAGAATTGTTGTTAATCAATGGATCCAAATTGAATTGGGGATTTTTTTGTATGATGGATTGAAATTGAAATTGAAATTGAAATTGGGATTGAGAGAGTGAGAGAATTGAAATTGGGATTGAAATAGAGAGAGAAATGGAAGTGGGTTTAGGGTTAGAGAGAGAAGGTGAGCAGAGGAAGAAGCATCACTGCTTCATTGTTTTGCTATCATCTCATCTTCTTATAAATATTTCAGAATTTTACATTCATTTTGGTTAAATTCGACTTTTTGCATTCCAAATTTATTACACCTTCATTTTTTTTAAGACTTTATTTTCAATAAAAAAAATATTTTTAACAAGTTTTTAAATTTTTTTGTGGAATAAGCTTTTCATGTTAATTAGGATTAATTGTATGTATGACTTTAAAAAGGCTTATGAACTCTTTTATTTTGGTAGGTTAAATTTTTGTATTCTTTGTATATATTAAATTAATTAATAAATTTAACCAAGCAATTGGCGATAGTCCAGGAGAATTCGAATTTGATTTTTTGGTGGAAATAATTTTGGATGGACTTCCGAACTTTAGATTATTAGAGTCTTTTTTCTAGAAACCGAAGAATTAATATAAAAAAAAATAATTAATAAAATTATTTGTTTAATATTATTATTTTACTTTTTTTATAATATTTTTATTTGTTAATTTTTCATTTTAAAATTTATAATAAATAATTGATTCCAAAAAAATATATTTATAATAAGGAATTAAAAATCTGCTTGATATTTCTTTTAGGTTAAATTCGTATTTATTTTGCTTCCTTAACTTTAAAAATATTATTAAAAATATAATAATTTTATATATCAAAATGGTTGACTTACAAGATATGAACAAGTTTTTTACACTATAATATATAAATAAATATTATAGTAATATTGAATTATTTGTCAACAATTTATACTAATTTAATTCAATTAACACATACAAATATTCCAATCATACAAATAAATTTATAATGAATAATATATTAAAATTTAAAAATAATAAATAACTAAAAATAAAAAACTACTATAGATATGACCTACAAAAGAGAATATAAAGAGTCAAAATTATACTGGTTAGGATTGAATAATTATTATTGTTTGACCGTATAAAAAAACTTTATATTTATAATATATATAAATTCATGAATTAAAATTCATTAATATTAAATATAAATTTAAAAATTATATTAAATTTTAATTTTTAATAAGAATGAATCACATGATCATTTTATTCTTAAAAAAATACTGTAGGTTATTTTTTAAGGAAAAGAAAAATCACATATTTTTTAATATTTTTATTCAAATTAATATGATCAAACATTGATGTAAGACTTGTAAGTTTATATTATATATTAACTAATTTGAATATATATATATATATATATATATATATATATATATATATAATATATATATATATATATATATATATATATATATATAATATATATATATATATATATATATATATATAAATATCGAAATGACATTAACTTTAATAACATAACATTTTTAATGATTCTTCATCACATATTCTTAAAATAAAAAAAATTGTTTGATTTTAAAGTTATTATCATATAAATCATCTCTATAAATTTAACATTAATAAAAAATTATTTAATACGTCAACGAAATGCTTAAAAATTATCGACTAACAAAAATTTAATAAACCATGAATTTTGATAATTCTCTTTAATATATTAAATGATTTTTAATTGATGTTAAATTTTATAAAGATAATTTGTATAATAATATTTTCAATTCAATTATAGATTTTATTATACGGATATGCATTAAAAAGTTATCATATGTGTCATGTTATTAAATTGGACGCATTGATGTTATTTGATCGTAATCGTATATATATATATATATATATATATATATATATATATATATATATATATATATATATATATATATATATATATATATATATATATTATATATATATATATATATATATATATATATATATATATATATATATATATATATATATATATATATATATATTTAATTAACCATAAATGATTGTTTATATTTTTAAAATACTTATAACTAAAATTAAATATTTTTGCAATTCAATGAATATGATTGATTCACAATACGGGAAATCTTTAGTCCTATTCTAAAATGATGAATTCAATTTATTTCAAAATAACAAATTTTTCCATTTTTATTATAATTTTTCTTTTTTAAAAACTCTACTTTTTTAATTAATATTTCTTGCAACATCCTTTTCAATTTAATATTCTTCATATTATTATAAATATAATAATATTAAATAAACTTACTTTATTAAAAATATTATTTTATTTTTTATTTTTGTATTTAACAAAATACATTTACTAAGAAATTATTTTAACAATAAATAAAAATTATTCTGGTACTAAAAAGTACTATATCAGTTGAACAATTTTGTAATTAAAATTTACAAAATCAGTAATTATTGAAAGGTCAAACAAACTACTTTTATTGCTCCTCCTTAAAATAAGAATAACTGCTAATTATTATTTTTGTAAATAATTTAGTATTTTTTTTACACAATAAATAATTTAGTCATTAAAATATATTTTTTAAAATAAATAAATGATATATCGGGAATTTGAACCTTACATAATTTAACTACGGATAAATTTATTTTAAAGAGTAGATGTAAAAAAAACTATAAAAACTCTTTAATAAGTGATAAATTTATTTTAAAGGGTTGGTGTAAAAAAAGGAACTATAAAAACTCTTCATATGATACTGTAACTTGAGTTTTTCCTTTGACGTAATAAATTAACTCAGTCCTTTGGATAATCAATTGAATTAAGTCTAATAAGTTTGGATCATAGTTCAATTAATTTGAAAGAGTTAAAACACTTTAGAGATTCTAGGTTCAATATTTGGTAGAGGTAATTATTATTAAAAAAATATATATAAACAGACAAAATAGTTAAATGATTTAATTGATATAGACCGACAGTACCGTCAGTTAATCATATTCGTTGGATATTGAAATTTTTTTAAAAATCTATAAAATAATGCAAATGGGTGATGGTGATGAATCGATATTGTAATTCTTTTTACAATGACAGTATATAATAATTAATCTCATAGTTAAATTGCGATGTTTTTTCTCAAAACACAATTGATTGAGAGTCTCAAATTTGAGAAACTATTTAAATATTTAAAATATTTGAGAGACTAAATTATGGTACTTCTACAAATTTATAGATTAAATAATATATATATATATATAATATATATATATATATATATATATATATATATATATATTATATATATATATATATATTACGCTTTTATATATACAAAAGAATATACATAATATAGTATATTTTTTAATTATAATATATAATAGTCATTTTACTCTTCCTTTTTTTATTACTCCTAGGTTATCATTTTATGCAATTATTACTTAATTAAATTTAATAATTTTTATATGCTTTAAATAAAAATTATAATATAATTATAATAATTTAATAAAAAAGTTATACACAATTTTTTTTGTTAAAACTTATTTAAGATATAAGAATAATTTTAATTTTTATTCAATTTAAAAAAACTAAATTATTGAAAAGTATGTAGTAGCATACTGGACAAATAATTAATATAAACTAATATTTTGTTATTATAATATGATGTAGAACTCAAATTCTTTACTTAAATATTAAGACTTTAGTTATTTAAAGCCTCGTTCATAGAGTTGATAAAAAATTATTTAAAAATGGTATGGCTATAAAATAATGTTACTTCGCTATAAAATCTTATTAAAATATATTCTTTAACTCGCATCATTTCAAAGTTAAAGAAGACATTTATCCTCAACATCTTTTGCAATAATAAAGAAACTAAAAAAATAAGATTATTTCAAGATTTCTATAAAAATTAAATTATTGCACATCATAGATCATAAATAACTCATCTCTAATCTTAAACATATTTAAAATTAAAAATTAAAAAAAATATAGAAATGTAGTGTTGAGGTCCTTAGGAAGAACAAAACACTATTCTAATTATCTAAAAATTTCATATTAAACAGGCGCCGCATAATTACAAATAACAAACAAGTGGGTAATCAATTCTAAAGGCCCTATAAACACTAGATAGATAACATCTTCACATTTTTTTCAAAAAAAAAATCGAAAATAACCAATTATTTAAAAAAATTATTAAAATAACCAAGTTTGATAAAGGATGCGTCAGATGAATTGGCGCATCCCCAATGCTTAAAGAGGAGGCGCCAATAGCATTGACGCATGCATTGAGCTCCTCATGAGGAGGCGCCAATGCTAGTGGCGCCTACATTGGGCCTCATGAGGAGACGCCAATTCATCTGGCACTTGTGTGTGTTTGGTTGTGTGGGCGCCAATTCATCTGGCGCCTGCTTGCATTTCATTGTGGGCGTCAATCCCTCAGGCGCCCACGTGTTTTGTACAATTGATGTTCCGTCTCTATAAATACCACGCCTTGGATACAATATTTTTCACTCAAACTCATCTCCTAATACCATAATTTGTCTAGTTCAACCATCAATTTCAATTCTCTTTGTTTCAACAATGTCTACATACATTCAGAAACAAAATGCTGATGTAATATTTTCTGCCGTTGCGGCTCCGATACAGGTTCGACTTTGGAACACAGATACGTTTGAACGTCTTAATCGGACGTTGTACAGTTGGTTAGAGGGAGAAATTGGAGAGGGTGAATGGATTAGAAGAATACAATGACTTGTGTCCACGTTCAACCAACACGGAGAAGTGCGCGAATGGGTGAATATTAAGACCGACCAAGACGCTTGTAGAATGATGCATTACATGTTCAAAATTGTTTTGATAGTTGTAATTGCATAGTTCTTGTATTGTATTTGTTACAATTATCTGTGTTACTGTTTATGTAATGGTACTTTCGTCACAGACGTCTAATATGAAATAAATTTAGTTTTTCATATATTGCAATAGAAGTACATGTAAATTTATCTGGTTGTGCTCGTTCCAACACTAGGACAGTTATTACGATTGTGACCTGGTTGACGACATGAACTACATAGTCTAACCATTTTGTTCGCCGTATCCATTTCGGTTTGAATCCGGGTGCGGTTAGGGCGACCTTTTTTCTTCCTTCGCATAACTTCGTTGTGCCAGACGATATCCCCTTGATATTCTGGCCAATAATCCTATTTTGCCACTACCAAAAAACTAATTTTATAAACATTTGAAAGGCTGGCGACTTTGTAAACTTCAGATAGCAAGTAGGATGGATCCCTTCGAACCTTTGAGCATGCCGCAATGACATGGGAGCAGGGGGTACGAAAGGCTTGGAACTTTCTGCAATCGCACCAACCTCTATCTAGTTCGACTTTGTATTGTCCCATCGGCATGCCCTCATTGTGATCCATGGACTCTGCAACACTAAATCAACCTTTAGTTCGGTCAAATACCGTAACCACGTGTGTGTTTTCTTTGGCAGCTTCATGTCTAATGAATTTCATTAAAGCATCACTGAACAACTGTCCAGATTGCAACACTGAACTCCATTTTGAGCGTCTAGTTTCAAACAACGCCCCTAGCCTGAAACAAGTAGCCTGCACCAAAGCGGTTATTGGTAGGTTACGGATTCTTTGAAGACAAAGTTCATTGATTCCACAAGATTTGTTGTCATGTGGCCCCAACGCTGACCGTTGTCGTATGCCCTAGTCCACTTCTTCAACGGAATACTATCGACCCACCGTACCGCATCTTCGTTTGACAATCTTATTTCCTCGCGGTAGTGTATGAAAGAAGGTTCTGATCATGCGTAACTTGCATTGACAACCTTCTTCCGCAACGTCTTATCTTTGATTTCCCGCATGAAATTCTGAGCAATATGTCTAATACATAACACATGCGTTGAAGGAGGATTTTGCCATCCGTTGTCAATGTTATTATATGCACTGATGATTGAGGGGTGTCTGTCGGAGATCAAACACAAGTTAGGCTGAGGTGCAACGTGCAATCGGAGATTTCTTAGGAAAAAACTCCATCCCTCAACAGTCTCCCCTTCAACTAGGGCAAGGGCGATTGGAAAAATATTGTTGTTCCCATCTTGTGCCACTGCCATCAGTAACATTCCTTTGTATTTTCCATACAACCATGTACCATCAATTTGTATAATTGGTTTACAGAAAGAAAAACCTATGATACATGGTTGATATGCCTAGAATAGACGATGAAATATTCTATTTCCAATAGCATACGTACCATCTGGTGTATAGGCGGGCAATGTTTCCATCTTGACAATTGTCCCGGGAGCATATTGTTTTAGAGCCAATATGTATTTTGGAAGTTGTTTGTAAGACTCCTCCCAATTGCCAAACACTTTTTCAATAGATTTTGTTCTATATGATGGAGTGTACTCGTACTCTGCCCTAATATGCGAGATTATTGTACTCACCTTTAACGACGGATTGTCGCCAATGACAGACAAGATTTCATTGCATATTAGCTAAGAGCTTAATTTACAATGATCCTGCATTTGGTTTATCAGTATACATGTGTGATCTAGACCCATTGATCCAATCTCCCAAGACTCTCTCCTCTTCTGGTAGGAAGCTGACAACCTAAAAAGGCAGTGCTCATTCGGACAATAAACTTTATACCTCGATGCGTCAGTTCTGTCAACTCTGAAATCAGCTGATAGTTGCATGTGGAATTTCGTAATGGCTTTTACACATTCCTCTTTTGTGCGAAATGTGTCTCCTTGTTTTAGAGATCCTTGCATCTGCATGTAAGGATTGTACCATACATCTGTCGAAGGTTCATCTGAACTCAAATTTAACTTTTTCATGTGTTGGGGTGGGCAGCATACATGACTTACTGGTATTGGCTCCTCTTCCACTTCAACATTCACCATCGAATCAACCATGATCTCAGGTTCTTCTTCTTTGTCGTCTGGAACATTCACCTCATCTTGTTCGTCATCAGTCTCACAAAACACCTGTGACTGATCAATGTACTGAGACACTTGTTGTTGATGTGGTAATATATACAACTCTATATTGTTGTAACCGGATTGTTCGTGACTGAAAAACATATGTTGAAAACCATCATCATCTCGAATCTTCTTTTGATAAAATTTTACCTGGTTTTCTACAAACCAAATCAGATTTTTATAGATGATTTGTCCCACGTTACTGCACTGCAATTTCTTTTCTACTCTTTGTTTCAGATGTGAAAATTTTGATCGTCGATTTATTGTAAACCGAGTTACCTCTGTGTTTCGAAAACAAAAACCGAACAACTGATGATAAAATATTTCACCTTCGACATGGGCACTGATCATGTAATGTTGTGTGGAAGATATTTTATTGAAATATTAAATATGTAGATAACTTGAATGGAATTGAATGCATTTCTAAGTTGTTCATCTGCACAACATAAATAACTTGGTCATTGCTAACTTGGTCGTTGCATTGATAACTTGGTCATTGTCTGTACAGACTTGACCATGCATGTAGTAGAAAGAATCAACCATGCAGAGAAAAGAGTGACAAGAAAACACATGCGCCAGGGAATCAAAGAATATCTGAACCATGAGCCCTAAAATTCCCACTGAGCCCTAAGATTCCCACCTAGGCGTCCATCCCTAGGCACCATAAAGTAACTGGGGCGCCAAAGGGTTGGGCGCCTCTTCACAAAAAATGGTCTTAAGTGCCACTAGGAAGGATGCCCCTTCCTATTGCCCTACACTAAGGCGCCAAGAGGAAGGGCGCCTCTTCCTTGCATGTGAGGAATCACATGTAGGCGCCAAGAGGAAGGGCGCCTCTTCCCTTGCATGTGGTTTCTTCACATGCGCCTAGAAGAGATTCCTCACATGCTTTCTGAAGTTTGTCATTCCCTTGTCTCCTCTTTCCATTCCAAGCAATCAATCACATTCATTTTAGGTTACAAACCTACTCACTCATTCATCTATAAATAATCTCTCATATCAACAATATCAAATCATCTTCATCAATACTTAATTATATTCTTCTACCACACTTCTTTCATCTACCACACTCAAGCTTTGCAAAATCAAATCATGTCTTTGTTGACTATGGGCGATGAACACAGAGGCACACTCGAGAATATCTTGGCATTTGTATGTTATCTTTTTTTTTTTACTTTTTATGTTTTTAGACTTATACCTTTATTATCTCTCTCTTTTTACTTTCTATGTTTTTCTTACTTCTTATAGATGTGTGTTTGTTGAGTGTGTATTTTTTCTTCTAATTGTATTTTCTTACTTTTTTGTTATTAGGATCCGAAGCGGTTTAGATGTCGTGTACATGAATATGTACCCCACGATCCTTTAATAGAACCATATATTAGAGGATGTGGATTTGGAAATCTACTAAACATTGTTTCGTACTCGGTGGACTACAAGTTCATTCTGGCTTTGTTGGAGAGGTGGAGACCTGAGACCCACACATTTCACCTTCCGATTGGTGAGTGTACCGTCACACTTGAGGACGTGTACATGTTGTTGGGTCTCTGTATAGACGGAAAGGCAGTGAATGGTCGAGTTAACCAAGACAACAATATCTGCAATGAATTATTGGGTGCCCCTTTGTTAGATGACGAAACTGAGGGAGACACATTCGGTCAAGCAAGGGGGAAAGGTATAAATTTAAAATACCTAAAACAATATTATGCCAGTATAGTATTGTTCGACGATTCAACTGAGTATGAGAAAATAATAAAAGCTCGGTGTTATATTATGATTTTATTTGGTAACTTTTTGTTTCCAGAAAGTACAGGTAAATTTGTAAATATAATGTATTTACCTTTATTACGCAACATTAATAAGGTAAACACTTATAGTTGGGGTTTAGCTGTGTTGGCCCATCTATATAGTGCAATGTGTAGAACTGCAAAAAAGAATAACTGTACTTTTTTTCATGTGCATATTTGCTTCAAGCTTGGGGGTGGTCAAGAATGCCGTCGCTCGCCCCGATAAATGAGCGCTCATTCGTGTTCCTGTTTACAACCTAGTAAGTCTAACACTTTACCATTCACCATTTAGTTAATTATATTTATTATTATAATTAACAGTAAATAATATTTTTCACTTCTTTTTTATCTTAGGTGGTCAGTAAGGGGAATGAACTACAATAGGTGTCCAAAACACGCTATTGTAGTCTATCGAAATCTATTGGACCACATTGGACATGACGATGTAATAATGCTACCCAACTATATTTTAATTTAAAAATGCTTCTCAAATTATTTTCCATCTAACCATTTCGTATTGTTTTACAGTTTGTTTGGAGGCCATATCTGGGTCTGAATCATGATGTGAACCATGACGATGCTGCAGTTTGGACAACGAAGACATCGATTATCCGATTTGTTGGTGTAAGCCCTAGAGGCCAATACTTTTGGTACTTGTATCGAATTATTTATTAATTATAAAAGGTTTTTTCTTTATTATGTTTGTTTAATAAAGTCCCTAGAATAGCTAGTCTGGTTAATGTATCAAGTATGACTTAATCATGAGATCACATTAAACATAAGAACACTATTCTTAAAGTATCCGTAGTCGAGCTTTATTGTGAAGTGGGATAACATTAAAGCATAAGACTATTATGTATATAGATTGATGATCACATCTCATGGATCATGGATAAGGAGTTATCAAGTCTTAAACATAGGTATGAATATTAAAAGTAATATTTATACTGGATTGACCCGCTATGAGAATACTATATAGAATGTTATGCAAAGTGTCATAAGTTATTCTCATGGTGATAATGGTGTATACCACCCTTCGACCTGAAACCACTATGGACCCTAGATGTAGAGTCGAGTGCCTTGTTGCTAATCAAACATTGTCCGTAACTGGATGACCATAAAGACAATTGATGGGTACTCCACGAAGCATGCTAAGGGACATGAGTGACCTAGATGGAATTTCCCATCCTGCGTAATAGGATAAATGTCTATGGGCCCAATATTGAACTGGACAAGGATGACACGGTCTATGCCTTGTGTTCAATATAGACATAAGGGCAAAAGGGTAATTATACACATAAGTATTATCACAAAAGGATTTGTCAGATCACATGACATTTTCGTGTCTTCGGTATAAGTGATGTGTTGCTAGATACCGCTCACTGTTTATTATGTTAAATGCGTGATTTAATATAATTGCCAATGCCGCGAAAACCTACAGGGTCACACACAAAAGGACGTATTGATGAGAGATAGAGTAACTAAGGAACATCGTAAGGTACGGTGCACTTAAGTGAATTGTAGAACATCGTAAGGTACGGTGTACTTAATTAGAATACGAAATATGGTAATGTACCACGCGCTTAAGTGATTTTGGCATATTATAAGATATGGGCCACATACACTTAAGTGGGCTTTTTAGCTTACAGCCCACACAAGTGGTTCTATAAATAGAACCCTTGTGCAGAAGCATTTGTGCAGTTGCAATTTCGTTTTCTCTCTCTCTCTCTCTCTCTCTCTCTCTCTCTCTCTCAAAGCCTTCATTCGTAGCAGCTAGCACTGAGATTGAAGGAATCCGTTTGTGTGGACTGAGTAGAGGCGTTGTCATCGTTCAACGTTCGTGATCGCTCCGTAGATCTGCATCAAAGGTTTCAATCATCACAAGAGGTAACGATTCTATCACTGATCATGCCCATTCGTAAGGATCACTAAAGGAGAAAATTTTAAATTCCGCTGCGTTTTGGATCGCTATTCTCCTTCAGTGGTATCAAATCCGCTTACGAAACCATGCATCTGATAGCTGTTTATTTTCTGTATTAATATGATTAAAAGACAGAATGAATCAAAGAATAAACGAGTAATTAAATTTGGCATCACGTGTGTACGATTTGGATGATTGATGTTGACTATGCTTCGGAATCCGACATTAGTATGGTGAAGCAGCGATACATCGATCGTCCATAGGTTACACAATTGAGATCGATTAAGTTATATATATGATATAAGTAATCCTAATGCAAAATACGGTATATATGATATACTGTTTCTGTTTCGTTCATTCAAACACTTAATGGTTGTTTTCCTTTGAGCGATCAATGGTCATTTGCTTCGGAATCTGACATTAGTATGGTGAAGCAATGACCTGTTGATCAATCATACTGAATCAACAATCGAGGTGTGTTTGACGGTCTGAAATTGGTGCATTAGGGTTAGTGACGGCACAAGGGTTGTGCTGTCAAAGAGTTGTGAATTGAGGGCTTGTTGGATCACGTCTGTTGACTGTTTCAAAGCGATGATTTTGGCCGCGTGACGTTCGTAATGGGCCTGTGACGGTCGTAACAAGCTGGACGTGACAGTCGTAACATGCTTTGTAACGGTCGTCACATTCACAGAGTCAAAATTCTCGGTGTTTCTGTTTTGTGACCAGGCAGCGGACCCCGGCTAACTCTGCATAATGTGATCGGTCGCCGAAATTTAATTTGGTTTTAATTAATTAAAGGAATTAAAATTAATAATAATAATGTGTTTATTATTATTGTCTTGTGGTGATCAGTTATGGCCTTAGTTTTCCTTTATTTTATTTTGGGTTTTTTAAAATACGACTTGCGTGTCGTGCCTCTCTTTTAATCTCTTAATGTAACTTCTTCTCTCATCTCACTCCCTCGTATGTAAAACGAGTTTCTTTTATGTAATGTAATGTTATAAAGAAAGAGAAGAATTCAATATCAAAAGAGGACAACCTTGAAGATCTTGCTTGGAGAAGCTTAGATCGTTATTAGGTTAGCTTAGGTTCTCTCATTGGCTTGGGAGAACAATTGCGCTAGGGGCCATAACTGTTTCATTATGAATGTATGTTGATGCATGTGAATGTATGTTGATGCATGTGAAAGACGATTTATATGATAAATAAGCCGTTGAGATCAGAACAAATGCAATTCCCTCAAATTAAATATTAAGTTTATGCTTTCCAAGTTTTAGCACTCATCAAGACTAGTATCGGATAATGTAGGTTTCGCCTACGCGAGGTGCATGTTCTATATTAGTAAGGTGCAATGGGATAATTGTAATATCCAATTGCTAAAACAATGGGTCAAACTTAACTAAACAAATTATAATAAGATTATATGTGTTTAGAAGCAAGAGTTGGAAATGATCCATGTGATGGATTGGAATAAGGAGTTATTCACCCAACTAAAATATTAGAGAGTTGTATTAGATACAATTGGAAGAAGTTCCTACCTAAATAACCTAGTTTTGTGTAATCCGTCTACGCGGACTTAAAACAAAGTGAAATGTGGATCTCGACCCACTAGAAAATCTTCCAACGGGATTTTCCAAATCAAATGGTGAGGGTCATTTGTTTTGAGTAAAATAGTGGGAGCATATTTAATTAAAGTCCTAATTAAATATGTTATTGATACTTATATTTTCATTAATTTCATGTAGATTACCATGACAACAAACACCTCTAACAACATTTTGCGATCAATCCTTGACAAGGAAAAATTGTCTGGGACAAATTTTCTGGATTGGCACCGAAATCCGAGGATTGTCCTCAAACATGATAAAAGCTGTATGTCTTGGAGAAACCTGTTCCTAAAGAGGAACCTCCTAGTTCTGCACCTAAGGCAGAAAGAGATGCTTATAAGAAGCATGTTGATGATGCCAATGAAACTGCTTGTCTCATGCTAGCTACCATGAACTCAGAGTTGCAAAAGCAACATGAGAACATGGCAGCGTTCGATATGATCGAACACCTGAAGATGTTCTATCAAGAGAAAGCAAGGCATGAAAGGTTTGAAGTTTCAAAAGCCCCTTTTCAAGGCAAGTTAGCTGAGGGATCCCCTGTAGGTCCCCATGTGCTCAAGATGATTGGGTATGTGGAAAACCTTGAAAGGTTGGGTTTTCCCCTCGGAAAGGAACTTGCGACTGATTTGATCTTGCAATCGTTGTCAGATAGATTCAGTCAATTTGTCCTAAATTTCAATATGAATGATATGGATAAATCTCTTCCTAAACTGCTAGCCATGTTAAGAATTGCTGAGCAAAATCTGAAGTCAAAAGGGCAGTCCATTCTGATGATCGGAAATGGAAAGAGACAGAACAAAAGACCCACCAAGTAGGGTGATAAAGGGAAAGGCAAGGAAGTTACCAAACCCAGACCCACTGTTGCTGCTTTGAAGCCTAGTGGAGGCATAGCAAAGGCAGGCACCTGCTTCCATTACGGTAAGACCGGACACTGGAAGAGAAACTGCCCAAAGTACCTGGAAGATATGAAGAATGGAGTAGAGACTTCAACTTCAGGTATTTTTGTTATTGAAATTAATTTATCTACTTCTGCATCATGGGTATTAGATACTGGATGCGGTTCTCACATTTGTACAAATGTGCAGGGGCTAAAAAGGAGTAGAGATTTGGCAAAAGGTGAAGTTGATCTACGAGTTGGCAATGGAGCAAAGGTTGCTGCTTTAGCCGTAGGAACTTATGTATTGACTTTACCTAGTGGTTTAATAATTCAGTTAGAGAACTGTTATTATGTACCTGCAATTAGCAGGAATATTATTTCCGTTTCTTGTTTGGACAAGTTTGGTTTTTCATTTATAATAAAGAGCAATTGTTGCTCAATTTATTTGAATGATATATTCTATGCTAGTGCACAAATGAACAATGGACTATATGTCCTTGATCTTGAAATGCCTATTTATAACATTAATATTAAAAGGATGAAACCTAATGAGTTAAATCCAGCTTACCTTTGGCATTGTCGATTAGGCCACATAAATGAGAAACGCATTTCCAAAGTCCATAAAGATGGACTCTTGGACTCTTTTGATTATGAATCATATGAGACATGCAGATCTTGTTTAATTGGAAAGATGACAAAGTCTCCATTCACAGGAAAAGGTGAAAGAGCGAATGATCTTTTGGCCCTCATACATACTGATGTATGTGGACCACTGAACATACCAGCCAGAGGAGGTTTTCAGTACTTCATCACATTCACTGATGATTTCAATAGATATGGTTATGTGTATTTAATGAAACACAAATCATAGTCCAAAGTTCAAGGAATTCAAGAATGAAGTACAAAACCAACTAGGTAAGAATATTAAAACTCTTCGATCAGATCGAGGTGGTGAGTATTTAAGCATAGAGTTTGATGACCATCTGAAAGAGTGTGGGATCCTATCCCAACTTACTCCTCTTGGAACACCCCAATGGAATGGTGTATCTGAGAGAAGAAATCGAACCCTGTTAGACATGGTCCGATCCATGATGAGTCACGCCGATCTTCCAAACTCCTTTTGGGGACATGCACTATTGACAACAACTTACACACTTAACCGTGTTCCATCCAAAAGGGTTAAGAGGATACCATATGAGATATGGAGTGGTAAGAAACCACATATGTCTTACATGAAGATTTGGGGTTGCGAAGTTTATGTAAAACGACAAATTTCAACTAAACTTGAGCCCAAATCTGACAAATGCTTATTTATGGGGTATCCTAAAGAAACAAGAGGGTATTACTTCTACAATCCTTCTGAGGGCAAAGTGTTTGTCGCTCGAACTGGAGTTTTCCTAGAAAAGGATTTTATTTCCAAAGGAATCAGTGGGAGGAAAGTAGAGCTTGAAGAAATTCAAGAATCACAAAGCATTGATACACCTATGGAGGAATTAGAGCAGGAAACACGAGTAGTTGTGGAAGAGAAACTTGCTCAAGTAGAACAAGACCAGCGTAGGTCAGGCAGGATACGTCACCTACCTGAGAGATATGGATATCTCATAACTGATCAAGGTGATGTATTACTCATGGATCAAGATGAGCCTATGACCTACCAAGAGGCCATAACTGGTCCCGAGTCTGAGAAGTGGCTAGAAGCCATGAAATTTGAAATGGATTCCATGTACACAAACCAAGTTTGGACCTTGGTAGAGCCTCCTGTAGGAGTTAACCCTATAGGATGCAAGTGGGTCTTCAAAAAGAAGACTGACATGGATGGTAAGGTACATACCTATAAGGCAAGACTGGTTGCAAAAGGATCTAAACAAAATCATGGGGTTGACTACGATGAAACCTTTTCACCAGTTGCAATGCTTAAATATGTTCGGATTTTACTTGCTATCGTTGCATATCATGATTATGAAATATGACAGATGGATGTCAAAACTACTTTCCTTAATGGGAATCTTCTTGAGGATGTATACATGACACAACCTGAAGGATTTGACATACCTGAAGAAGCCCAAAAGATATTTAAGTTACAAAGATCAATCTATGGATTGAAGCAAGCTTCCAGAAGCTGGAATCTTCGTTTTGATGAAACAGTAAAACAATATGGATTCATCAAGAACGAAGATGAGCCTTGTGTTTACAAGAAGGTTAGTAGGAGCATGATCGTTTTCCTGGTATTATATGTAGATGACATATTACTCATTGAAAACGATGTCCCTACCCTACAACAAGTAAAGTCTTGGTTGGGGAAATGCTTTTCTATGAAGGACCTAGGTGAAACAACCTATATATTAGGAATCAGAATCTATAGAGATAGATCACAAAAACTGCTTGGCCTAAGTCAGAGTACATACATAGATAAAATGTTGATACGCTTTAATATGCATGATTCCAAGAAAGGATTCATACCTATGCAACATGGTATGTGTCTATCAAAAACACAATCCCCTTCAACTAAGGAAGAAAAGGATCACATGAATAAGATTCCATATGCATCTGCAATAGGATCTATCATGTATGCCATGTTATGTACTCGACCAGATGTCTCGTATGCTTTGAGTGCAACGAGTAGGTACCAATCTGATCCTGGTGATGCTCATTGGGTAGCTGTCAAGAATATCCTTAAGTATTTGAGAAGGACTAAGGACTCATTCTTGATATATGGAGGTCAGGAAGAGCTGGTTGTAATTGGATACACCGATGCTAGCTTCCAGATAGATAAGGATGACTTTAGATCGCAATCTGGTTGTGTGTTTTGCTTAAACGGTGGCGTTGTGAGGTGGAAAAGTTCAAAGCAAGATATGGTTGCTGATTCTACAATTGAGGCCGAGTATATTGCTACCTCAAGTGCAGCAAAGGAAGCTGTTTGGATCAAAAAGTTCATTAGTGAACTTGGTATGGTTCCTAGCATTGTGGATCCCATTGGTCTCTATTGTGATAACAATGGTGCTATCGCACAAGCTAAGGAACCTAGATCTCATCAATGATCCAAACACATACTTAGGAGTTATCACCTCATTCGAGAGATAATAGATAGAGGAGATGTGAAAATATGCAGAGTACCTACACTTGACAATATTGTTGACCCACTGACAAAGCCTCTTGCGCAGTAGAAGCATGATGGCCATACTATATCTATGGGCATTAGGGGTATGCCTGATTGGCTCTAGTGCTAGTGGGAGATTGTTGGTGTAAGCCCTAGAGGCCAATACTTTTGGTACTTGTATCGAATTATTTATTAATTACAAAAGGCTTTTTCTTTATTATATTTGTTTAATAAAGTCCCTAGAATAGCTAGTCCGGTTAATGTATCAAGTATGACTTAATCATGAGATCACATTAAACATAAGGACATTATTCTTAAAGTATCCGTAGTCGAGCTTTATTGTGAAGTGGGATAACATTTAAGCATAAGACTATTATGTATATAGACTGATGATCACATCTCATGGATCATGGATAAGGAGTTATCAAGTCTTAAACATAAGTATGAATATTAAGAGTAATATTTATACTGGATTGACCCGCTATGAGAATACTATATAGAATGTTATGCAAAGTGTCATAAGTTATTCTCATGGTGATAATGGTGTTTACCACCCTTCGACCTGAAACCACTATGGACCCTAGATGTAGAGTCGAGTGCCTTGTTGCTAATCAAACATTGTCCGTGACCGGATGACCATAAAGACAGTTAATGGGCACTCCATGAAGCATGCTAAGGGACATGAGTGACCTAGATGGAATTTGTCCATCCTGTGTAACAGGATAAATGTCTATGGCCCAATATTCAACTGGACAAGGATGACACGGTCTATGCCTTGTGTTCAATATAGACATAAGGGCAAAAGGGTAATTATACACATAAGTATTATCACAGAAGGATTTGTCAGATCACATGACATTTTCGTGTCTTGGGTAGCAGTGATGTGTTGCTAGATACCGCTCATTGTTTATCATGTTAAATGCGTGCTTTAGTATAATTGCCAATGCCGCGAAAACCTACAGGGTCACACACAAAAGGACGGATTGATGAGAGATAGAGTAACTAAGGAACACCATAAGGTACGGTGCACTTAAGTGAATTGTAGAACATCGTAAGGTACGGTGTACTTAAGTAGAATACGAAATATGGTAATGTACCATACACTTAAGTGATTTTGGCATATTATAAGATATGGGCCATATACACTTAAGTGGGCTTTTTAGCTTACAACCCACACAAGTGGTTCTATAAATAGAACCTTTGTGCAGAAGCATTTGTGCAGTTGCAATTTCGTTTTCTCTCTCTCTCTCTCTCTCTCTCTCTCTCTCTCTCTCTCTCTCTCCCTCTCTCACTCTCTCACTTAAAGCCTTCATTCGTAGTAGCTAGCACTGAGATTGAAGGAATCTGTTCGTGTGGACTGAGTAAAGGTGTTGTCATCGTTCAACGTTCATGATCGCTCCGTAGATCTGCATCAAAGGTTTCAATCGTCACAAGAGGTAACGATTCTATCACTGATAATGCCCATTCGTAAGGATCACTAAAGGAGAAAATTTTAAATTTCGATGCGTTTTGGATCGCTATTCTCCTTCACGATTCACTACGGTGGAAATGCACCAGAGTGACTAGGTCAAAATGCAGTTCGGAATGCTACAATAGATTCTAGAATCTCCCATGTGTTTGGGGAATTGGCATCAAAAAAGGGTTGATACACAGTTGGATTATTCTGACTGGAGAGACTTTGCAAAAGACACATGTCATCAATGGAGGAATCGACGATAACACATCTTGAAAGAACCAGGCATCCATGGTGCAAGACCCACTCAATAATATATGGCATGGTTTAGGTCGGTAACAACTCAGCAACTTGTATCTGAGTCGCGGTATTTGATGGATCCACGGCAACTTGCTTCGTCATCGTATGCCCCACAACGATTCACCACCCAACACCAATATGAACCCACCCAAACCCAACAGCCAACCACCCAACAACCAACCATCCAACGTTGCACCCCGTTAATACCACCCACCCAAACTCAAAACCAAGAATCAAACCCTGCATCCATAACCGTCTGCAGGCCAGATAATTCATATGGGTCACTTCATCGTAGCCCCCCACCAATGAACACCCAAGTCCATTGTTTAACTATAGTACGCCCTAGGAACCATTGCTTCGTTTCCAAAACGACTCAATGGCCCAATTTGGGAAACTATACCGTCCCTAATTCACCCAACCCCGACGCCCTAACTACGATGACATGGGCACCGAACTCCATTACGGAAGCGTCGTTGGCCAGAGCCCCTTCGAATATTGGGAGCAAATGATGACACATTTGTCAAATACCGCTGGAACTTCCGTCGGGCCTTCTAACCATCCATCGCTCAATCGGGTCAGCACCCAAAGACCACAAACACCTCAAGAAAATCGTGGGAGACCTCGGAGACAAACTAACACACCGAGATGTGGAACGGGGGGACGTTATAATCGGGTCAGTCATTAGTTTATTGTCAGTCCAATGTAACCAATTATTACATCTTCAATTTTTTTTTCATTACTATTTCTTATTTATTAAATAATAAAAATTAAATATTAAAAATTAAAAAAATTTAAAAAACTAAAAAAAAAAGGGGGTGTATGCGCCAGATGAATTGGCGCATACACCAACCAAATGAACCTAGGCGCCACTAGCATTGGCGCCTCTCGTGAGGCCCAATATAGGCGCCACTAGCATTGGTGCCTCCTCATGAGGAGCCCAATGCATGCGCCAATGCTATTGGCGCCTCCTCTTTAAGCATTGGGGATACGCCAATTCATCTGACGCATCCTTTATCAAACTTGGTTATTTTGGTAATTTTTTTGAATAATTGGTTATTTTCGATTAATTTTTTTAAAAATGGTTATTTTGAAAAAAAATCACATCCTCGAGATCAATTAACACCCAACGAATAAAGAGAGTATATTTTGTGAGAATCCTTTATAGAAGAAGTTGCTAAGAGAAAATAATCATTTTAGAGGGCATCTTGCTATCCTAGATAAAGGGAAGAGTTAGGTTCACAAGGATACCCAAAGAAGTATCGTGAACCCCACTCTTAATGAGCCTTATGTAAGATAAAAGATAAAGTTAGGTTCATAGGGATTTCTAAGGAAGCGTTGTGAACCCCATTCTCAATGAGCCATATGTAAGCCAAAGTGATAAAAAAAATGCCATCCTTAGAGAGACGTCATGACTACATATCATGATCCTGAGAGAGTGACATCTTTGATGATAAGCATTATGTTAGAAACTATATCTTTAGAATAATCAACAAAGGGTCTCCTCCGCTTTAAACTCCAAGTGGGGATACCATTAACTAGAACTCCCATATGCCTAACAAGCTAGTCCTGCTGGTCTGAGATACTATAGAGCATATGGAATCTAGAACACAATGGAGTGTCAGTAATTCGGGTGTTCTTCCGAATGGAGTTAAGGCTCTCAAAATCCGGTACTCTTCTCACATTATCCGTAAACCATACTACTCATACTTACACACCTCATACCACCTAACTTAAGCGATCTTTGCACCTTCTTTGATCCAGAGGAACCTCCTTTAAATCTTAATTATCCTTTCTCACACCTTAACATGCATCTTGAGGAAAGATAAGAAAATCAGAATGGAATTCAGAATCTAAAAAACATAGTCCACATTAATCCCAATGCGGCCACTCAAATCCTCGAACAAAAACATAGCTCCAAAGAATATCCTTAATCGACCAAAGATTTTCAATCAAATCCTCGACCAAGATTAATGTGTCAGTCACATATTGGATATGGGAGCTAACTAGAGTAGAGGAACCCACTCTGAACCCAATCAAAAGATTGAGATCATCGCCCTAGAAAATAACTCATTTAGGCCTTCCACCGTCAGTAGAAAGAGAAAAAGGGCTAGTGGATCACCTTGATTCAACCCTTTTTGGATGGTAATTTCTTGGGTCGGATAACCATTATCCAAAATCGTAAAATTTCTAGAGAATACACAAGCACATATTCGGGGTTTCCACTTTACATTAAAGCCAAACACGACAAGCATATAATATAGGAAACTCCATCAAACCAAATCAAAATATTTTTCAAAGTTCACCTTAAAATTGAGACAATAGTTTTTGGTTTTTTAGCCAGCTCCACTAGCTCATTAACCGTCACCACCTCATCCACTAATAGTATACCTTTAAGGAAAGTTGACTAATTTAGGGAAATAAGGTTATCCATGACCTTAGCAAATCTAGCAACCAACACCTTAGCAATAAGATTATACTAAAATACCATAAGGGAGATAGGACATAAATCACCCAAATGAGATGGGGACTCAACTTTCGGGATCAAAATCACAAATTAGGACGTGAAGCACCGGGTAGGGATTCAAACTAATGAAATTGTTTAAACATCTCTCCTAAATCACCCCTAAGAAGGGACAAAAACCTTTTTATAAAGGATAAATTGAAATCACCCGATACATAACTTTTATTACCATTACATAGAGAATCGTCTTATCTAGGTTAGAAAGTGGAAAATGACTAGTAAGAAGAGAACTTTCCTCAACATAAAAGGTGAAGTACATGATGATGTTCAGCTATGGGTGATACTTGTTGTTCATATTGGATTGACCCTTCGGATTGGTTGTATTTTTAGCAAAATAACAACTTGGAGAAGTGTCCAAGTGTTCAATGTTGGTCTAGCTTTCTAAAGTTGAATGAAGCTACAGAAAGGACACATGTTAGGCGTGATGCTCCAGCATGTTGGTACAATATTTGGTCCTTGTGTAACAGGTGCCAAAATGTTTCATTTTTTAGTGTATTCTACATAAGATTTGTTAAAGGTTTTATTATTATTTATGTAAAAATATGATTAAGTGATTTGTTTGATAGATGGGTGGAGTTTAATTCAGATTTAAATGAAGATTTGAGTTTGAATTTAAATTAAAACAAGTTATATCTTGTTGGAGATATTCAAGGAGAAAATTAAATATCCAATAGATTCAACATTAATTTTTTACGAATTCAAAGATATTATCCTAGGAGAAAATCCCAAAGTTACATTTCTATATAAGGATCTTAACCATACATTGGAAAGAAAGCACTCTCATTGAAGATATTAGAGTGTTAGGTTTTGTGTCATGTATTCACGCTAATGCCATAATAAGATTATTATTGAATCTTTATGTACACCTCTATGATTCAGTAACTTGGCATATATAGTTTGTCTAGTTGAGTTGTAATCAACATTGTTTATGTACACCTATATGTTTCAGTAACTTGGCATAAAAGGTTTGTCTAGTTGAGTTGTAATTTTCAACATTCTTTATCTTGTGAAGATTGAAGTTGATCACCAGGGCTTAGTGGTTGTTTTCCCCTATCACTAGGATTGTGGCAGAGAAGAAAGTGAGTAGGTTCTAATATTTATAGGGAGGATCTAAACAGAAAGTCATTGGGTAGGGTTAGGAAGAGGCATTGAACAACATATGGTTTTTTGTTACTTCTAAGTCTAAATGTACTAAACTACCAATAATTAATTTTCTTTCTTAGGTTGTGGACTCAGCCCCTCAAACATAGTGTAGTTTCACTGAACTGGGTAAACAATTTGATTATGTTCTTTATTGCTTTTCTGCTCTATCATCTATTACTAGTTAGTGTATTGTTTTTGGTGTATCTTGTTGCACCTGTTGCTAGAGAATCATGTTCGACATCTGTCCCCTGAGGAAAAAAAATTCAATTAGCATTAGAGCAGTCACCCAAGCCTATAGGGTGAGATCTAGGGAAGAAAAGTTATGCTCAAATGGAGACAATTAGAGATGGAGGACCAGTCAATGAACCACCTATTTTGGATGGCATAAACTATAATTAGTGGAAGGTGGTGATGATGGCCTTTCGTAAATCCTTGGGAAAAAAAGCATCAAAAACTGTGATAAGGGATGGAAACATCCAATGATTACCTTTAAATATGGTACAACCATCCTAAAACCAGAGGTTAATTGGACTTATGTTGAAGATAATGAAGCTCTTGGGAACTAAAAGGAATTGAATGCGATTTTCAATGGTGTGGATAAGAACATGTTCAGGTTGATCAACACATGTTCAGAATCTAAAGAAGCATGGGAGATTATGAAAACTACTCATAAAGGTACATCTAAAGTTCATATGTCAATACTACAACTCCTTACCACCAAATTTGAGAATCTGAGGATGAATGAAGAAGAATCTACTTGTGAGTTTCACATCAAATTGTGTGACATTTCCAACACATGTTTTGCCTTAGGTGAAAATATGTATAAAGAAAAGCTTGTCAGGAAAATTCTCAGATCATTTCCTAAGAGGTTTGATATGAAAGTAATTGTTATTGAATAAACTAATTACCTAAGCATTATAAAGATTGATGAACTCATTAGTTCCTTGCAAGCCTTTGAGATGCCTATTAATGATAGATAAAAGAATAAAAAAAGGTATAACCTTTGTATCCAACATTGGGGAAGTTGGTATTCGAGGTGACAAAGAAGATAGTTTGGAAAATGATATTGCTCTTCTTGGGAAAAAGTTCAACAAAACATTGAAGTATCTGGACAGGAAGTGGAGGACCAATGTTCCAGACAAGAGGTCCAATATCATTTCCCAGAACAAAGACAAGAGTGGAGAAGAACCCAATAGTGGGAAGGGCACTCAGTGCTTAGAACGTGAAGATTATGGAGACTTTAGAGAATAATGTCCTACTTTTTTGAAGAATCAAAAGAAGGGTTTATGTGTCACTTAGCCATAATCTGGTGATGAAAGAGAATGATCAAATAAGGTGAAGGCTTTCAATGGAAAATATGATTCTAGTTGTGATTCTGACGAAGAAGGTTTGACTATAGAAGAGCTCATTGAATCCTTCAAAAAAATTACTTACTAAATGGAAGGAGTATTTCTTGAGAGAATAAACACTTAAAAAACCATAAGTACTATACTTCTGGAAAAAGAAAATCAAAGTTCAAACATGTCAGACCTGAAATAAGAAAACACTTGGTTAGAATCCTAATTAGACAATATGTCAAAATCTATTTGCATGTTGAATAATGGGTCTAACATGTTAGATGAAATATTGGATGTTGGGAAAATGTCCATAAACATGAAGGGAATAGGGTTTGAACCCACGTCCATGAACAGTAAGGATAAAACTCAGCCTAAGAAGTTTGTTCCTCCTAAGAACAAAACTGAGTTCCATATGTTGGACCACATGGCCTAGCAACCTTCAAGTCATAAGTATTCATATAAAGGGAAGAACAAGCACTCTAACAAAAGATGTCATCATTGTGGAATATATGGGGATCATAAGGCCCCATTACTTCAAATTTTATGGTGATCCTCAACCTTACAGACAACCAAGATCCAAAAGGAAGGATAAGAAGGCTCAGAGAGTGTGGAAACCTAAGGTTGAAGTCAAAGCCTTCATAGCTCAAACTTATGATGGAATGTCTTTGATGAATGAGTGAATTCTTGATAGTGGTTGTTCGAAGCATATGACAGATGAAGGATCATTCATTGAATAATTCAAACCATTCTCACAGGGATATGTAACATATTAAGATGGAAGGAAAGGAAGGATCAAAAGTATTGGTAGGATAACTAGGCCAGGATTGCCTTAGCTTAATGATGTGAGACTAGTAGAAGGCTTGACTGTAAACCTGATCAACATTATTAAATTATATGATTAAGGGTTTTAAGTAAGTTTCAACAAGGAGAACATGTCATCATCAAAGAACATGAAGAATTTATAAAAGGGTTAAGATCCAAAGACAACTGCTATATGTGGAGATTAAAATATAGCTCATATAAGACATCCAAGTGTGAGAAAGAGAATCATGAGAATGAAGAAATTAACATATGCTCTAAAGGATTAATGTTTTACACAATGTTGGACCATCCTGCTCAACACGTGGTCTAAGAAAAGGAAAGAAAGGTTATTGTTACATCCAGACACTTACGTGAGTATTAAGTAAGTCAGACAATAGAAAAATAGGAATCAAAAGTATAAAGGGCACTTGGGTCATTTTTCGGGTGAAAAATTCTTCTTAGAAATTGGGAAAGAGTAAATTTTATCCCTCTAAGATCACTACCACTCTAGGGCTCTATTTCATTAGTTGGTATTTCCAAAACTTCTTTATTCCCTCTCATTTGAAAACACTGGTTCCTTTCATTTACCTAACTAGAGTTACCTCTTGCCTACCTTTAAAACCAAATTAATAATGGAAAACACCATGTCTTATGAACCCACTCCTATCACAAACATTCATGGAGTAAAAATGTCTGGAGTTAACCTGAAAGAAAACCCCTCCTTGAACAAATATAGGGTTTCAGGATCCAAAAACAATGTTGATGATGGGAAAGTGATTAATGATGTTGTACCTCTCATAATGATTATGCCTGAAGATAACTCTTCAATCAAAGCTAAGGAAACTGACTCAAAGAAAAAGAAGGCCTCTAACCCTACAAGCCTTTATAAGAACAAATCATCTGATAAATCTATAGGAAAAGACCATAGGGATATAACTAAAACTACCCGGGCTATGAAATCCATTTGTGTCTCCAACATGCAAGTTGATTCACATGTTGGACAAAATGTTGAACTCATAAGCGGACCTCAAGAAAAAGTTGATAAAGGTCAAGGAAAGAAAAGGAAAGAAGACAGTCAGAAAGTAGTTAGTGATGATATTCCAATTGCTCAAATAATGAAGAGAATTTATGATGATACCAATAAACGAATAAGGGATGATAATACTATTAAAAATAATATTTTTTATGAAGAAACTTTCATCTCACCCAACAAAAAATTGAGGTGTACACCATAGATACATCATATTTTAATTTTTTTTAAATACCATATATTCCCTCAGTTTAGTTGGAAACTGAGGGGTAACGTATTTAGAGGACACCCATTGGAATCTCAACAACTACATTTTAGCATGTTTTGATTTTTTTTAAAATTCTTTTATGACATATTACCTCGGTTTTGCTGAAAACTAAGGGATAAAATATTTATAGGACATGTCTTCGAATCCCAACAACTATATTTTATCATCTTTTAATTTTTAAAAATATTTTTATGACTTATTACCTCGGTTTTTCTTAAAACCGAGGGGTAGAGTATTTAGATGACAAATCTTTAAATCTCAACAACTACACTTTATCACCTTTTAATTTCTTTATGGTCTATTACCTTGGTTTTGCTGAAAACCAAGGGGTCAAGTAACATGTTTTTTTTATGGCCAATTTGATGAAAAAATTAATGAGTGAATCTTTGTCGTACATTTATAAAGTAACAATGGTCAAGACATTACCAAATCATCAATTCACATGAAACATTAGTGATTCGCGTGAAACTTTCACTAGCCAATCAAAACGTGAATGCCACAACTATCCATCTTGGATGTAAAATGCTGCAATTTAAACTTAACGTATTGAAAACAATGATAATGAAAGCAAGACCAGGAAAATATTTCATGGTTAGTTTCTTAACATAATCTTTTCTCTAGTAATTCTTGTTTAAAATGTTTAATGTGAGTTAAGAAAATATGAAAGTAACCTATTAATGTTAGTTATAGTCTATCAAGTAAAATGTTTAATATTGTTGTTGTTAAAATTTAGTATTTAACGATTCTATTGATTTTGTTTATTTGTTGTTGTTGTTGTTGAGATTTAATGTTTAAAGATTCCATGAATTTTGTTGTTATTGTTGTTTTTGTTGTTAAGATTTAATATTTAAGGATTCTATTGATTTTGTTTTTGTTGTTGTTATTCGATAATATGACTCATCAGCTTCAACATACTCAACTTCACAATATTAAGAGTCTCTTCACATACCAAACTCATGTCTTTGAACTACTCGATGAATTCCAACTTTTGAACAATGAACATCGACATGTGCAAGGACTTCCTACTCAACGCATCAACCACGACATTAGCCTTACCAGGATGGTAATCTAGACCAAAATCAAAATCTTTCAACAACTCAAGCCATTTCCTCTTCCTCATGTTCAACTCCTTCTGAACAAATAGGTACTTAAAACTTTTATGATATTTGAACACTTCAAACCTGGAATCAAAAAGATAATGCCTCTAAATTTTCACTACAAAAACCATAGTTGATAGCTCTAGGTCATACATATGATAATTCCTATCATGAACCTTTAACTGTCGAGAAGCGTAAGCCACCATCTGACCATTCTGCATCAGCACACCACTTAAACCCATATTTGACGCATTACAATACACTACAAAAGGTTCAATCTGGTTTGGCAGAATCAAAACTAGATCAGTCATCAACTTCTTCTTGAGTTCAACAAAACTTTTTTCATATGCAACATCCCACACATAAGCTTAACCCTTTCGAGTCAAAGGGAATGCTAACTTTGAAAAGCCTTCTACAAGCCTACTATAATAACTAACTAAGCCAAGGAAACTTTGAATCTCAGTGGAAGACTTCGGAGTTTCCCACTGTAACACATCATCAACTTTCGATGGATCAACAACAACTCCCCCACTAGAAATCACGTGGCCAAAAAACCTAACTTCTTTTAACCAGAATTTTCACTTGAACAACTTGGCATAAAGTTTCTTCTCCCTCAACACCTCAAAGACAACCTTAAGATGCTTCTCATGTTCTTCTTTAGATTTAGAATATATCAAGACATCATCGATAAAAACCACCACTAATTGATATAAATAAGGATTGAAGATTCTATTCATATACTCCATAAACACACCTAGCGCATTCGACACTCCAAATGACATTACTGTATACTCATAATGACCACACCTCATTCTAAAGGTGGTCTTTGAAATGTCTTTTGGTTTAACACAAATTTGATGATAACCAGACCTCAAATATATCTTTCTAAACACACAAGCACCTACCTATTAATCCATCAAATCATTAATTCTCGAAAGTGGGTACTTGTCCTTGATAGTCACCTTATTCAACTGTCGATAGTCCATACATAGCGTCATACTACCTTCCTTCTTCTTCACTAACAACACCGGTGCACCCCAAGGCGAAACACTCAGACGAACAAACTTCTTCTCAAACAACTCTTCTAATTGTTTTCTTTAGTTCACCTAACTCTACAACAGATATTCTATAAAGAGTCATTGACATTAGACTCGTACCTGGTACTAAGTCGATGGTAAATCAACATCCCTAACACTCCACACATGAAACATCTAAGATAAGCATAAGCTTATCCCCTACTTGTTTCAATCCTGCTCCTGCTGGCAAGTGGTTAGAAAAATAAGCAAGCACCAATAGAGTTTCACACACATGTCGTGTATTAAGGAAGAAACAACATTAGACAACCTAGCCAGACGCCCGACCTACTCTGATACCACTAATGTAACACCCTAAACCCCTTACATAATTTATCACATTATTTAAATATAAAATATAACCACGTAGGGTGTCACACATTCATAAAACACACTACCTGCTCCGTAACACGAGTTTCAACAGTAAATTTAAATACACATTTGTAATAAGAATGTTTACACGACATCCAACTTATCTAAATTATACCTGTGATGTTTACACGACATCCATCTCATATGATCGTTTAGACATATTAACATAATAAGACATTCATAACCTGTCATCACACGCTCACTTCCATTTTAAAGTATCATCGCAGTGAAATTATCATCAACAATTATGGAAGATAAAGTAAGTAACGACGTTTAGTCTCAAACTTCAATTCCAATAACAAAATAAGAGGTTTGTAATCAATCAACTCATCATCTTAAGAATTCTCAACAACAAAATTAGTCTTATAACCTCAACATAATCAGACATAAGGAATAAAACAAGCGTTTAACCCAACCTGATGTTACATGATCTGAGCAAGATACCACTAGCAAAAGCGAAAAAATAAAGAAGTAACTCCAAGAGCTACCTTCTACATACTTCAACATGCTACTTCTAAGTATCTGCATGATATCCATGTAAATACAACATTCAAACAGAAGGGATGAGAATACATTTCAATAGTTAGTGATGAAAAACAATCGGAAGTAGATTAACTAACAACATCACATATTAATTGCAACAACATCATCATATCAAGTATTCTCATCCATATTTCATAACACCAAAAATAATCATCAAATACAAAATAAATGTAAATGTACTCAACATACATGTGGCACCAAATTATGAACACCCGGGTCCATTTCACTCCATGATCCCCATCATAGGATCAATTCCCTCTTGGAACCGGAGCAAAACAAATCGCTACCATCACCATAGGTAACACTTCACTAATTCCCTTTAATAAGAATTATCTACTCACACCCGATCCATCATCATAGGAACGAGGCTCAACAAAAAGAACCGAAGTTCATACAACATGCTGCGTGATAAACAACAACGCATGCAACAAAACGCACGCACATTGTCCCCTCTGTTGACTATGTATGCCACAAAATTTATCACCATAGTAATATCCTGTATCTATTTGAATAGGCATCATTATCAACAACATTATCACAACAACATCAATATGACAACATCGATCACCATACTCAGTATAGTAACATATTTCAAATACATATAATAATTTAACTCAACAAAATCATTAATTCGCATACATGCAACTCACCTTTAACTCAACAACATACAACATCACATCAATTTCACTCATCATGTATAATACATTAATTTATACTCATAACTCATAAAGATATCAATCATAGCATTCACTGTCAACAACACGTCCATGTTTCACATAATTCTCATAAATTAATCATTTTATTACGACATATTCAGCCTCTGATTATGTTATTTCTAGAATCGATTGTTATGGGTGGCAATCGATTGTCATGGCTACCATAGTTAAATTTGTCAGTTTTCTTTCAAAAGATCAATCGAATGACCAATGGCACAACTGATTGTTGCTATGACCTTTTCCAAAATCTCAGTTCTCATGTTACGATCCACTCGTCCAATTTTATGTTTGTAAGGTTAAACCAGTAATAATTTTCGATGTACAAAATCATCTCCATACAATTTTATCAAGATGAACCCAGTCATTGTCTTAAGTAACACAACTTTTTCAATAATTCTTTATAAATCATTCATCAAACTCATGCACTAAAACATCTAATTCACGCCAATTTCATCATAAATTAAAAGTAACTGAAATCCTAGTCTATCCTTTCATTACACCCTTATTATTTAACCAAATTCCCACCCTTACCTGAATTCCAAAAAAAATCCAAGCTTTTGGTTATGATTTTTCCTTTCTATAGCTCTCCTTAGGTTTCCCTTCTATTCTCTACTCTTGCCTCTTTTCCTCCAACTTCCAAAAACACGTATTGGCACTCTCAGGTTCTCCAAAATCCTATTTTATTCCAACACATATTTCCTTCTAATTAGGCTCTTCCCCTTTTACCCCCAACTTATCCTTATATTCCCTTCCTATCCTTCATATTTTCCTTAATTCCAACCTTGCCCTCAATTTCTCTACACATCTTATTTTTCTATTATTTTATTAATAAATCTAATATTTCTTATTTTTCTATCACCCACTCTATTTTAATCATCTACCTCATAATTCTATTTATTTTACTATAAGTCTATTAATTCAACATTTCATCCAATATTACTATTTTATATTATTTTAATCAAAATTCTTACCTTTCTAGTTATTCCAGTTAATTCCAACAAGGTTCAATTCTCTCCAAACTCCACGACTATTCTCTACACCCCACATAGCATATAATCAAACAATAATTTATTTAATTGAACATCCAATAATTAAATAAACACATAAATAAATAAATTCAATAGCTTAAGTGAAAATTGGGGTGTTACCGAGTTTATTGTTAATCTCTCTCTTGAGTGCAATAAGGAAGGGACTGAAGATTTCATGAAAGTGTAATGTCATGAGTGTTGTGTTAAGTTCTCCCTAGAAGTCATCAACGATTATCTAGGAAGAAGTGAGTTAACTATAACTGATGAAGTTTCCTCATTGGACAAAATTGTTCAAGTCATCATAGCAAACCAAGTCAAATAATGGCTAAGAAAAGATCTTCTCTCAACTACAAAATTGAGTGTGAAGTAGGCGGTTCTAAATAGGATTAGTGCCTTCAATTGGGCTCCCACTAACCACAACTCTAGCATAATTGATGGGTTGGCTAAATTGATTTATAATATTGGGACCAAAGCTAAATTGAACTTTGGGGAATATATCTTTGATCAAACTATGAAGCATGCAGACTCATTTGCTGTCAAGCTCCCTATTGCTTTCCCTTGTCTGATCACCAGAGTTATTTTAAATCGACATCCTAACATTTTGAAGAGTGAAGATGTGAAAATTAAGAAACCCGCCCCTTTGACCTTTGATTACAAATTATTTGAAGGGAAACATGCTCCAGACATTTGGATGACCAAGAGCTCTGGTTCATCTGTCAGTAGAAGGCCATTTGTCTTTTCAAGAGCAACTAAAAGAGAAGTGTTGTATGAACTAGTGTAAGTTTTAAATGCCATTCACTATTTAACCACTAAAACTCAAAGAGGAAGAAACAGGTAGTTGAACTCATTAAACTAGTTCAATATATGGAGGAAGTAGTTGAAGAGGAGGAAAAGAGCTATGAAGATGAACCTCTGAAATGGAAGATATATGTCTTTATAAAGCTGTTGTAGCTAGTTTTTGTTTGGTGTTGCAAAAAATTTTGTTTGCTTCTACTCTATTTTGTAATGGATCTATAGCCCATTAAAGGCTGGTGTATTTAAATAATGATATGCATTGTTTGATGTTGCTATAGTAGTTTTCTCATGATGTTTTTGACTGTGTATATGCTAACATACTAACCTATGAGTGACTAACTTTTAGAGGTCAGGTTGACGATTGATGACACTCTGTCATCACATGTTTTTGGTTGAATAAATGGATTGGAACAAGTTAAAGAGGAGAAAAAATGAAGAATAAAGGCAAAAGAAAGATGCAAAAATGACTAAGTATGAAGAAATAATGACTTAGTGAAAATCAAGTGAAAAAAGAAGCAAAAACATGTAGCTACTAGAATAATCACATGTAGTATCGCACAACATCGTGCGCGTGATAGAAAAGTAAAGACACCATCGCACGTGATGCTAGTTATAACGCACGCGATGGTACATTTTCTGGGCTCTTTCTGACACATTTTTGATTTACTCTAAAGGATTTAAAAGGGGAAGTTTGGTACTTTTTCAAGGGTTCTGAAATTTTACACGGGAATGAAGGGTTTACAACACCATAAGGCATATTCGGAGAGCATTGGAAGCCATTGGAGGCCAATTCTTCAAGGGATTTCTCATGCAACCTTCTTATTTGTATTTGGTATTGTAATTTTCACTGTAAGTAGCTAATTCTCTTTAGGTTAGACTGTGTTTAATGAACCTATTTTAATATTGTTAGGATACATGTTTGATTTCCTATTGCATGAATAATTTGAATTAAAATTTTATTCAATTGCACCTTGTTCTTAATGCTTTTTATCTGAGATACTCTTTTAATCTGAATTTGGGTATATAGGGAATATTGTCCATTAGTTTATATGTTGGACCTAGGGAAATTGTTGTGCTTACGCCAATTGAATTGGGAAAGGAGACCTCGAGTAATGGCTTAGGAATTAACGTTCTACTACATTGTCTAATCGTGCTTACGCTGGTGGACTAGGGATAGAAAACTATGAGTATAGATTAATGAGATATACACCAAGGGATTGGGTATAGTGGTTTTGTTAATTCATAGTGGAATTATAGTGACGATATCATTCATGTAATACATTGAACATCAACAGTAGAGAAATAGGAGATTCTATACACAACATGAGCGCTTTCGTATTATTGATAAAACACTTTATTTTCTTTTTGCAATTAAAAATTGACCCCCCCTAATTTAGTATTTTGTACTCATTTCACAATATTGTCTTGTTAAATAGCGGTCTCTGTGGATTCTTTCTTTTTTATTACTACGATATTATCAGTACACTTGCCGATAAGTCATCCAATTTTTGGCGCCGTTGTCGGGGACTATTGATAATTTCAACAAGGCAACGCTTGTGAAACATTTGTTTTATTTAGTTTTTTATTTTCTCATTAATTACAGTGCTACTAAGGTATTTCTTGTTTGTGTATGTGTATCTCAGGATCATCGTTGACATCGTTTGATCCTGAAATTGAAAGGACAACACATGCTATCAGGAGAGCAGTTAGAGAAGCAACTCTAGCTCAAAGGATCTTAGTAGAATATAATTCATTGATTTCTTCAGACTCTGAAGAGGAAATCACCATGGCAGTCATACCACCACCTACTATGAGGGACTACTGTAAAAGGACCGACGGAGGACAAGTTTCTTGAGGGTTTGTACCAAAAAACCCCACTAACTTTGACATAAAAATTATGTTTTTTCAGGTTTAAGAGGCAGTTTGTTCGATGGGAACGCAATTAGAGGTATGTTGGAGCATCTTGCTTGTTTCTACTGACATACCCTAATTTTTCACCCTAAGATCCCACATATCATTTGCATCCTTGCTACAACAAGATCACATCTTTGTCTTCTCCCTCTCATCTTCGGGTTTGCCTTTTGCAGGAATTATCAAGCACCTCTTTGTTGATTTTTTACCTTTGTGTTTATATGTTCATTGCTTATCTAACCATTAATCAAAATAGCAAAAATATGTTTTGTTTTCTTTAAGTTTATTGAGCAAGGTAGGGCTTTTCATCAAGAGTATCAAGCATGACTCCTCAACTAAGTTTTCTTTGATTCCTCAGCAAAGTGTCATCAACCTTTGGCTCTCAAGGGTCTATTTATCAAAACATGGTCTCTAAGGTTATCAAGCACCTTTCAATCTCATTTTGATCAAGAGTATCTCAAAGTTTTGTTGCTTATTTTCTCATGAAAAGTCAAAGGTTCATGTGTTTATTTCCATGCCTTCTTCAATAAGTTACTTCAAACTTTGAGCAATTTAATTAAAGTAAATTCAAGGACAGCTTATTTTGGGTTCTTATGATCATTCATGTACTTTGAAATGTAAGAACAGTCCAAGTGCACAAGTTTATTCCATGAGGTTTGACCAAAAAGTTAACATTTGAAGTCAAAGTTCAAAGGATCACAACTCCTTCAATTCTAAATAGTTTTGAATGATTATTTTTTCATATGACTCTTCTTAATATACTCTACAACTTCTCTTTACATGACAAGAGCCAATTATGATTAGAGGATCATCAAACGTTTGGAGACATTATAGGTCATTTGTGGACTTAGTGAAATTTGACCTATTTTCAAGTGACTTTTTCTCAATTTTCAAAGCTTATAACTTCTTTAATTTTCAACATTTTAGGATGATTCTTTTTGAAAAATATCATTTGTGATGCCCTCTACAAGTTTTCTTCAAGGATCAAAGTCAAATTATGCTTGGATGGCCATGGAATTCTTTGAGACATTACATGTCATTTTCAGCCACTTGGGACTTAGAATTTTCTAAGTTACTGTAGCGGGGTATTCGTTACCATTAGACATATTGACTAAATCCAAGGTAAACCATACAAGTCGAGTCGCCACCGCACTTCTATTTATCCAAAGGAATGGTTAGAAAGCGAACAAAAACCTAATAGTTTTATCAAATCAAAAACTAGTAAAAATGTCAGAGATCGGGGTAAGGGGGTTGGTTATGCAATGGGAAGATTTTAAGCACCCAAAACATCCTAGGTACTCCTAGGGAGCCCTTTTCACACTTGTTGTAAGGTTGGTATTTTGTGAAAAATTGTTTGTGCAAACATGATTGGGGAGATGAGAGAAGAATGTACAAATTATTTACAATTTTGTGTTTGAATGGATAAACCCACTGCCTACGTACCATCTTAAAAAAGATTAGGATCAAAACCTCGTAGTTCGGGATAAAAATCTCAAAATAAGTTGGTGAATTGATTGGTCCAAAAGCCTTAAGGTCTTTTGTTATCCAAGGGAGAAAACTCAACCTAAAACCACAAATCCACCATGTGAGGATAGCTTCAACATGCTAGTGAGGGGTTAACCCTATAATAAGCATGGAAGACTCATTGTCCATCACTAAGGATATAGGTGAGTATTACATCTACCTCAAGGATAACTCAAACCTAATAGCTAAAGGTCATGAAAAGTTTTTAATAAGAAAGTGGCCATTTAAACCACATAAGTATTTGAATGAGTTATATTTACCAATGAAAAGTATTTACAAAATATGGTCAAAGTTGACTTAAAGAATCAATTCAAAATAAGTGTTATGAAAAGAAAGTTTGAAAATCAAAAGCATAATGCTTAGGTTTCTAATGTTTGAAAACAAGTGTTAATGTTTGCACAAAAGTTTTGGCTTGGGTTAGAGTGGAGGGAAGAAGAAGAATGGCTAAAGTCCTAATCATACAAGAGATGAAGGATAAGAAACAAGACCACAAATGGAGTTCCTCTCTTGAGATCATATTGATGATCCAAGTAGCTCCAATCCTTTAGAATAAGCAAGCAAATAAGTGTATACTCAAGTAATCAATCAATCAAGCAAAGCTCTTAGGAATCTTCCAATGGCTCTTGTATCTCTCTCTTTAGAAGCACATGACAATGGTTCTTTAATTTGGCTCAAATAGGAATCCCATTGCACAAAAGAACACACATCAAAAAGTTCCATGAATCAAATCAAGAATGGACAAGAGTGAGTTTAGAGATTTGGTCCTTCTAATCCATCTTCAACATTAAGGCCTTTTTACTCCATTTTGCATAGGGTATGTCCTAGAATCTAAGTCCTTTTTGTCCATTTTTTGCATTTGGTCCACAACAATCAAAACAAAACACAAGCACAATAATATATACACAATTATATGCTCAAGTGAGCAAAAGGCAAATTGCATTAACATAAACATGTGCTCAAATGAGCAAAGGGCAAAAGCAAATGAATAATATGTACAAGAATAGTAAATTGCATAAATGTAAAGTGAAAGAATTAAATGTTAATGGTTAATGGTTAGTGTTAGAGTTAGTGTGCCATAAGGCAATTTAGCGCTATGTTAAGCAATCGTAATTGGACTTATGTAGAAGTTACAACTATCTGAGGCCGATCAATAATAATGTAGGCAACAACACAAGTTAGAGATCTTGATTAGTAAATCAAGCTCCTACAACTTGCCATGCCAAAAAAAAGAAGATGAGAAATGATCTTGTATTGATTTAGGTTCTTTGCTTGATTAGGAAGCAACCTATCCTTAATGCAAATCCATTCACTTGATCCATGATTAATATGAATTAGATTTGAATCAAGGAAGGTTAAACTTCCCATGTATCAAGGCTAACCACCAATCTTTAACTCATTGATCAAAAAAGAAAAAGAAGAAGAAGAATATTAAAGTGCATTAATGGAAATGAAATGAAATAATCAACAAGCATTGACCAAAGATATATGAAATCAAGGTCAAACAATAGTAAACAGAAGCAAGATTAAGATTAAAAGTCAAGAAACAAATAAAATATTTTTGGTATTTTTCAAAAGTAAAATAATACCTGAATTAAAATAATAAAGAAAGGTCAAACTTCAAATTTACTTCAAATCAACTTTGAAAAGTCCAAGTGAATTATCCTAAGTTCAACAAGGTCAAACAAAGTTTGACAAAAAATTTCAGCATTTTTAGAAGTCAGAAACTATTTTTAATCAATTAAAAATGCATAAAAATAACCTAATTGAATTAAAATCTCAAATAAATCTCAAATAAATTAATAAATTGATGAGAATATTTTTCATAGATCTATCATCATTCAAAGAGGTTGGAAAAATATTTTTTTATTTTTTGAATATCAAAAACTATTTAAAATGAATTAAAAATAACCAGAAAAGAGAAAATTCCTAAAAAATATCAAATGATAAAATAAAAAATATTAAAAATCATTTTTAGAAACTAGAAATTAAAAGAAGAAAAATGCAAGTGGTCTCACATTTTTTGGACCAATAATGAAGGAGATATGACTTTTTGAAATGAAATAGAGTTAAAGAAATAAAAAGAAAATTAAATCTGAAATTAAAAATAGCGAAATAAACGTGGAGCGTTGGATGCAGAGCTCATTAATTGAGCTGGCAAATCGCTTGGTCCACACATGCGCGCCTACCATGCGCTTCAGTCAATGCACCACAACTTGCCATTAATTAAGTCATAACATTGAATGGATCAGATTGAATCTGGAGACCAGACGGTGGTGTGCACCACCGTCTTCTCCGGCCAACTTCCGGCGCCGGCCAAAATTGCAGAGAATAAAAAGTTCACCAAATGCCACGATCCAGGTACCAAATGAAAGCTGGGGTGATGTACATCACCCCTGTACCAACCAATTAAGTTCTAGGCTTCCATAGAAAGAGGAATCAGAGCTTGAATTTTGTGGTGTTCAACTGAAACTTGTTGGATTTTGAAAATTCAAAGCTCAAAATGATTGCCTCTATGTAGAGGACTTCAGACAACACAGCAACAACAAGAAACAAGCAATATACAAGTAGATACAAAGAAAATAAAATCTGAAGTAAACCTCTGAAATGGAGAGTTTGAGAGCATAATCTCTTGATGCTTAAGCTTGTAGTGTGTTATATGGATCAAGGTTAGCAAGGCTTAGGAACTGTAGATCTAAAAATCAATCAAGGAAATTGAAGTTTAGATCTGAAAAATTTGAGAGAAAATGGTGAGTTCCTTTGAGTATGGTTGAGGAATGAATCGTGCAGCATGTAAGGCGCCTTCAGGTTGTTGAAATGAGAGGCTTGAAGCACTTATTTATAGCAAGGAATGGCTGAGTTCATGATCATTTCATGTGCATGGATGGAAAGGGCCTCCATGCATGGGCCTATACAGGCGCATGGAGGGTCCAATTCCACTTGGATTTGCAAGCTTATTGATCGCGACTTTATGAGTCGAATTTGGGGTACAAACTGCAAGTGCACAGTTCTATCGTGTAGTTTTAAAAGATATCGATCCCACAGGGACTTATGAATCGATATACCGTTATCTAAGGTTACTTCGTAAAGCTAAGGTGAACAATGTTTGATTGTTTGGGGGAAAGCTAAAAACTAAACTAAGATCTAGATTAAATATTAATAAAGCAGATATCGGTATGCAGTTCGTCGTAATTAGGGAATCAATCCTTTGTCGGTCTTGGTTTTAAAATAAATCTTTTCAGTTGACTTTATTGATTAAAAGTTTTATCTCAAACTCTCGCTCTGTTGAATAAACCATGATTTTATGTTAATGTAGCTGTCACTTATAATTAAGTCAAAAACCATTTTTTTGAAAGCAATACAGTCCATAGAAACTCTTTTCAAGAAAACACTGACCGTTTAAACACCCTTATCTCAAACTCTCGCTCTGTTGACTTAGGTTATATAATTAAATTCGAATGCTTAACTCTCGTCCTCACATTCAATCTTTAAAAATACTTTTTGGAAAAGATCGGAGTTTAATTAACTCTAAAACTTGCTCTCGCCCTGATCTAGAATTAATGTCTAATTTACACTGTCCAGTTAAAACCTCAAACTCTCGCTCTATTGATTTTAACTTCTTTATGTCTTTTACTTTCGTAAAAACCTTTGTTATTAAACCTGTAAATTGAGACCGTAAAAAGAGTGATTTTAATTCTAAACTTAATTTAACCGACTTAGTTTTGATTCCTTATTCCGCTTACTTTACATACCGATATCTAAGCGAATTAGCCAGACATGCTAAACAAACTAAAATACTTATCATGCATAAACAGACTCATCCCAGGCAGATAATATAAATAAACAATAAAACAAAGCATTAAATAATAATTAAAGAACCTGAATGAGTTAAACAATAGTCTTGAACACTCCACCACAAGCCGGTAGGATTTGTTCTTGGATTCTTCAATTAAACAACAAAACAAAACGAAGGAAATAAAAACTAGATTCTAACGTAAGGTTAGATCCGGTAAAAAGGTGCGCAATAGTTTCCGGTGTAGAAACTATTGTGCGAAAAAGAATTAACTAAATGCTAAAAAGGAAAATAGGAATTGCAAAGGAAATAGTGTAGAACTCGTAAAAATAAATAAGAAGCAATAATGCGTAAGTTGCTGGAAAAGAAAATATGCAAAAGCGAAAACGGCAAAGGAAAAAATGTGGAAAAGCTTCGGAACCCTTTTTGGTTTTGCAAGTGGCTATTTATATATGCTTGAGTAACCGCTTCCGCTGCCAAAAAGGTCTTCAACGTGCATAAAAGCATGGCGTGGATATAGGGCTCAACACTCCTCAACGTCTCCTCAACGTCTCTGAGGCGTTCCTTGCGCCAAAAATGTAGGGGAATGGTGTGACGTTCGTCACAGGAGTGTGCAAGGCGTGACGCTCGTCACGCCCTCTGTGACGTCCGTCACATGCATGGCACCTGCGTTTTGTGTTTTGGGCTGGGCTTTGACATTTGGTTCATTTTCTTTCCTTTTTGCACCTCCTTTTCTTCCATTTTTACTTGTGCTTCAAAATAAGCCACCTGAGACAAATAGGAAGAAAATACCGCGTAATATCTAATAAAATGAAGTGAACTGAAATAAGTAATAATAAAATTTAATTGAATTAAGTCCTAAAATATGATATAATTTCGTGTTATCACTTATGCCAAATGAAATCAGAATGGACGTGCAGATTGTGTATGCTTAGCTCATGCAATGCATTTTTAATGAGTTTCCAAAATTGTACCAACTTGTTCATCTCTTCGAAAATAGAATTTCCAAAACTGAAGCATAACCTTATGGGTAATGGTTGGAAAGATTTTTGCATTAGGATCATTTGTTATGTTGACCAAAACTTCATTTTAAACTTGAAAATTGGTGAAAATTGATCATGAAGTGTAGGGTGCAAAACATGTACATGTGAAAATCTCAAAAATGGCCAAACTTCAAGCACTTTTGTTTCAATGATGAAAGCTCCAAATTATAAAACCTTCAACATCAAAGTTGTATATCTTTTCAAGAAAATCAATTTGGACTTAAATATTTCATAATTTGGATTTTGGATGAAGAAGTTATGGGCACTTGAAGTTGGACTTTTTCACATTTCAATGCCTTTGGTCCAAAGTGGCCTATAATGTTTTGCATTATCACATGTATTTATTTTAGGATTTTGAACATTTTTTCAACATAAAAATTTAAGTAGACATCTTAAAATTTCCAATGCATTTGATACCACCTCAAAATCATGAAAAATGAATGAGTTATGCAGTTGGGAAGTTGACCTAAAATTAGGGTTTCAGTCAAAATGACCTATAATGTTTTGAAATGGATGATGACCTTCCAAACTTCAAATAAATTTTTGATGAACATGAAAGTTGTTCATATGGTTCTTAAGAACATTTTTTCTCTTGGTGTCATCTCCATTTGACAAACACATTAAAAGTTAGGTCTCAGTGTTCTTCAAAATAGTCAGATGAATTGACTGATCAACTTCTCAAGTCCAAACCTCATATCTTGACGAATTGATGATTGAGGACACTCAAATAAGCTCAAATATTCATGAAATGATGAATGTAAGAACTTACCTTGATTTTATTTTATCATGGGTTGAGGTTGCTTCATGAGCAAGGCACAGTTGATGATTAGATGAATTAGGATTTCCTTGGGAAACAAGCCTCAAACCCCTTGGTTTGCTTTGATCAAGATGATTAATTGAGAAACTTGGGGGGCATATTTGATGTATGAGAGCTTTGGGAACCATTGCCATGCTTGCTTTCATCTTCACTTGGCCATATCAATGCACATAGGATCTCCTAGAAGCTTTGGATCTTGTGACTGCTCAAGCTACAAACAAAAGATGTTAGTGACATATTTTTGTGCTTTTGGTTAGTAAACAAAATAAGAAAAGAAATAATATACAATTCAAGCAAGATTGGTGATCTCAAACCAACTCTCAAGAGATCCCACCAAAAGGTAAGGAGCCAAGATGATATGATCCTTGAGGCAAGATGCAAATGCAATGTTATGATGCCATGAGGGATCTTAGGGTCAAAATTGGGGTCTTACAGTTACATTACTAAATTTTTGTGCTAACTTCAATATGCCATAACTTTGTGCTCAAGCACCCAAATGCAATATTTCTTAGCACATTGTAATCTTTGGTATGATGTCAACACATTGCAAGAAGAATGGGATCAAAAAGCCTTCTAAGCAAGACACCCCATTGAGTTGAACATGGTGACTTGGAACTAAAGAAATCACCATGATCCGAAATTTGAACTTCACTAACCTCAATTGCAAGCCAAATTACCACGTGTTTTGGACCTAAACATGTTTTATCAAGTCTCCATGAGTTAATTGAGTCTTAAATGATTTGATTGAGTTTTGATGGATTCCAAGTCACACTTTCCATCCATTCTGATCAAATTTGTTTTGAACGAATTGAGCATCATTTAGAACGTATGAAATCACCAACACATTCCCTATAATTAGAGAAACATATTTCATTAATTTCCAAGCTTTTGAGATCCAAGAAATCCCTGTTTCACTCTGAAAAGTTTCCAGAAAATTGAACTATCGTGTTTTAAATTCCAGCTTGTTTCAATCCAATTTCTTGATTCCATTAGCATCTTCGATCTTCTTTGAAGCTTTTGCAATAATTCTCAAGCTCCAAAACCTCCTGAAGTGCTCTGACCAGATCAAGCTTCATCAACTTCTGATCACCATTTGGATAAGGTAGTTCTAAGCAATATTTGAACTCAAACAAGTTACCACAATATAGTCTTTCACTCTCTGATGCTTTCCCCTAACTTATCTGGTGTTGATTGATCTTGTTTTATCATTTATTTTATTTTTCATGGGTTGCTTTCTTATGAAAATTCTCTGAAATTCTCCATGCTCAGTTTAGATAAATGAATTTTGAGCATGAGGTCGAATTCGTGATGAGGAGGCGATCACATTGGTGCTAGTCTCGTATTCTAAATTTACTAAACGATGAAACTCCGATGAGGGATCATCGGGGAAGACGACCGACATGTTTCAGGTCATCTGAGTTTGGTCATACACGTTGGCAATTTGAAATATTTTGATTGACCTATTTTAAATTGGATCCCGTGTTTCATTTTTACTAATTTCCATCTTACGCCCCAACTTGAGGATTGTTGGATCTGCCACATCAATTAATGAGGTCAGATCCAGTGCTTCGTGTTTTTTCTGATATTATTTCTTTTTCTTTTTTCATTTTAAATTGCTTTTTCTTTTAAAATTCATAGAAAATTCATTTTGCATCCAAAAAATACAAAAATAATTTCTAAAATTTTCTTTTATTTTTCTTCATCTGATTTTTATTTTTCAACATTTTATTTTCTTGATTTTCTATTTTTTTTTATGGATTTTCTCCTTTTTTCTTTGTTTTGTTTGGTTTAAAAATACTTTTATGCATTTTAAAATTCTGAAAAAATTATTTTATGCTTCTTATTTTATTTCCAACTTTCCATAATTTTCTTGGTCATTTATTTGGTGTTTTGAAGGACTTTATGAATTTTCTATTTTATTTCCCTTTTAAAACTCATTTTAAAAATATTTTTAATGCATTTTATGCTTGTTTGACCTTTGTTGACTTCTGTTGGCCTTGGATCATGATTGTTTTAATCATAGGTCTCATCAAACTAAATGTGTCTTGGGTGTTAATTGGCTGAAAACCCTAATCCATCAAAATGGATGATTGATTTTGATGATGACTTGATCAATGCTTTGATCCAATTTGGGTGTGATCTCTCTTGTCCTATTCTTCTTCATCTCTTTCTTTTCCTCTTGATCAATTGAATGGTTTGTGTTCATCTTGTTCATGATGTGTGGATTGGTGCTTAATGAACTTTCATCATTTCAAATCTACCTCCTAATTGATCATGGATCAACAAGGTACTTTGAACTGATGCATAACTTTGTCCCGAGTACTATGAAGTATTGATTGATGTAACGGACCATCCTCTTAGCATTTGTGCTTGATCTATCCTTTTTTTTATGGCATAGCTTTAGGAGAATGATTTACATATCATTTTTCTAGCATGTATTAACACAAATATTATTATTGACCAGCCTCAGATAGTTGTGACTTCTACATAAGTCCAATTACGATTGCTTAACATAACGCTAAATTTGTCCCAATAGAAAGTCATTTTCATAAGTGAGATTGTAAGTCGCCTACGCCTTATGGTATTGTGTGAAATATATTGTTTCCTTTTCACTTATGTGAGCTAGTGGCATACTTATTGATTTTATCTAAGTTGGAGCCCTTCTCATAGGTGACGTAGAGGTCCATATTTTCATACTTGTGGGTGAATAGTTGAGTGTTTTCCAAAAAATACATTTCTCTTTTTGATCACTAACATCACTTATTAACATATTATTATATTAACTTTACTTTAACATCATTTATCTTAAGCTCTTTATTCTTTTGTCATTTGCTTTATGCTTTTATTTTTAGCATGTCATATAATATTGTTTGTGATTATATTATTTATTCTTTGTCCATTTAGACTTCTCTTTCTTTCAAAGATATTAATAAAGGGAACAACCGTAAAAAAATTGATTCTCTGGATTCATGGACTTAAGGTTATTATCCTTAGCATTGTTATGGAGTTATGGACTTAGAATTAGGGCATTGACCCTTGCTTTGGGAGTTTGTGATTTAAAACCTTTGGATTCATTTGGTACCTTTGAGTTTAGACTTCTTTTGGAGACTTGGCTTGGTTAGTTTGGTTTCATTTGATACATGGTGTATTCTTTGCTTATTTGGCTTGCTTGAGGTTTAATCCAAATTAGGGAATTCTTGCTTGACTTATGTCATAAAGTTTGTTATCTCTTGGTTAGATCTTTCTTCCCTAGATTTTACTTTATGCTCTAGGATAGTCTCTTCTTCTCCTCTCCTTCTTTGATTTTCAAAATCTCCTCTCTCTTTTCAAAACTTTCTTGTTTTCAAACTTGAACCACTTTCTTAATAAACATTGAATTTTGTCAAGTGATTTTCAAAATCTCTTCTTAATAAAATTCTAATACATCTTAAGTATATTCAAACCAATACAAAAAGACTTAAAAAAAGACATAACTCATTCAAACTATTTTGTGCACTTTCTGCAAAAAAAATTAAAAAACTTTTCCTCAAAGTTTATACATGAGTCATTTCCATAGTTGAGATGTAACTTTCCTATCCCCATAGTATTGATGATAATCATTTTCAACCTAAGAGAGCGAATGACATACTTGTTGATCTCTATCCAAGTTAGGGCCCTTCTCATGGTGATGTAAAGTTCTCATACTTATGGGTGGTTAGTTGAGTGTTCTCCTTAAAATAACAAAATGTCTTTTCATTAAAAATGAATAAAAACAAACATCCTTGTTATTTTTACCATGAACTACGAGGTTTTGATATTCCATTTCACTTTGTTGGTATGTAGGCATAAGACTCAGAAAGTCTTGGCAAACACAAAAAATGATAAAAATATTTATTTTCTCATCTCCTCAATATTTTGCAAACAACACCATTTTAAATCCAAAATGCACAAATTTTCAAAAAGGTTCTTATAGAGTACTATATATGTTTAGGGTGCTAGTAACTTCTCTTTACATAACCAACCCCCGAACCCTTATCTCTTTTTATTAGTTTTGTTTTAAAACTTCTTAAGGGTTTGTTCGTTCTTTTTCCCTTTCCTTCGGAAATAATAAAAACACAGTGGCGACTCTAGCTTTATGAGTTAAGTTAATCAATAGCTTAATCTCAAAAAATTTACCGCTACATCTATAAAACAACTTCGATGTGCATGCCAATTGATGTCATGGAATACTAAGTCAAACTAAGGCTATTTGGTATTTCACTAACTAGAAGAGCCAAGGATTGGCCGGTTTGCCTTTCAAATGGAACTATATAGACATGGAAAGAGTTGGAGGATAAATTCTTAGAGAGATTCTTCACCACCACTCAGTTTGCTGAGAGAAGAGAGGAAATTGCATATTTTGAGTAGCAGGAAACTGAATCGCTGTATGACTCGTGGGAAAAATTTAAACTTTTATTACGTAGGTTCCTGAATCATAATATGAATAACATGGAGCAAATGCATAATTTTATCAAAGGTCTCAAGAGTCAAACACACATGTCGTTAGATGCTTCCGCGGGAGGCACGATCCGAACAATGATCAAACCATAAGTTAAATTCCTGATTGAAAAAGATGTGATTGAATAAACATCATTCAAAGAGTGAAAGGTCAGTAAAAATTGAAATTGTAGGCACACCCAAAGGTATGTTAGTTGTTGATACTCATACTGCACTTTTAGCCCAAATTGAATTATTGAATAAAAAGTTAGATGAAAGCAGCTTGAGTAAAGCTAACGTGATTTAGGTACAAGAACTTAGGTGTGATTTTTGTGGAGAGGGACATGCAAATGGAAGATGCTCTTTGGAAGGATCAAGTGAAGAGGTTCAATTTTCTAATTTCCAAAAAAGTAACCCTTATTCCAACATCTACAATCCCGGATGGAAGGATCACCCAAATTTCAGATGGAGCAATAACCATAATACATATGCAAATCAAGGTATTCAGAAAAATCAACAAGCCCCAATCCAAAGAAAACCTTCACCAATAGAAGAGACCCTACAAAAATTCATCCAGGCCACTCAAAATAGTCTTGATCAAGTGAATAAACAACATGAGACTATGAGTAAGTGTTGGTGTAAGCCCTAGAGGCCAATACTTTTAGTACTTGCATTGAATTATTCATTAATAATAAAAGGCTTTTTTCTTTATTATGTTTATTTAATAAAGTCCCAAGAATAGCTAGTCCGTTTAATATATCAAGTGTGACTTAATCATGAGATCCCATTAAACATAAGGACACTATTCTTAAAGTATCCATAGTCGAGCTTTGTTATGAAGAAGGATAACATTAAAGCATTAAGACTATTATGTATATAGACTAATGATCGCATCTCATGGATCATGGATAAGGAGTTATCAAGTCTTAAACATATCTATGAATATTAGGAGTAATATTTATACTGGATTGACCCGCTATGAGAATACTATATAGAATGTCATGCAAAGTGTCATAAGTTATTCTCATGGTGATAGTGGTGTATACCATCCTTCGACCTGAAATCACTAGGGACCGTAGATGTAGAGTTGAGTGCCTTATTGCTGATCAAACATTGTCCGTAACTGGATGACCATAAATATAGTTGATGGGACATGAGTGACCTAAATGGAATTTGCCCATCCTGCGTAACAGGATAAATGTCTAAGGAACCAATATTGAACTAGATAAGGATGACACAGTCTATGCCTTGTGTTCAATATATACATAAGGGAAAAGGGTAATTGTACACATAAGTATTATCACAAAAGGATTTGTCAGATCACATGACATTTTCATGTCTTGAGTAGCAGTGATGTGTTGCTAATACCGCTCACTGTTTATTATGTTAAATACGTGATTTAATATAATTACCAATGTCGCGAAAACCTATAGGGTCACACACAAAAGGACAGATTGATGAGAGATAGAGTAAATAAGGAACACTGTAAGGTACAATGCACTTAAGTGAATTGTAGAACATCATAAGGTACAGTGCACTTAAGTA